>NC_056746.1:907976723-907996723 GCF_019279795.1 Protopterus annectens
CCTGGCCTCCAAAATAACATCCATAACCACTTTAGAGAGAGGTGTATTCTGAATGGTTACACTATCTGCCATGCAGCTAGATTTAGGGTTCTCAGTTGGCTGTGCAGGATCGGATTGTTTTGTTGGGTCAGTAAATAAGGAATTTGAGGCAATGTCCAGTGTTGGCGTGGCCAATCTGGGGCAATTAGTATCATTTGTGGCTTCTCTTGTCTGACCTTTAGGAGTACCTTGGGGAGGAGAGGCAGTGGAGGAAAAACATATACTATAAGGTTCTTCCAGCTGAAGGACAAGGCATCCACTTTCCATGCTTGTTTGTGATAAGTCCTTGTGCAGAATCTCTGAAGTTGGCAGTTGTGAGGGGAGGCAAAAAGATCTATGTCTGGGCATCCCCATTTCCTTGTTATCATGCTCAAGATTTGTGGATCTAGTTTCCACTCGTGAGGATCCATGAGGTTTCTGCTTAGTTCGTCTGCCAGAGCATTAGTTTGCTCTGGCAGGATTTGTGCTTGCAGGTGTACTTGGTAGGTCAATGCTGTGTTCAACAAAATCATGGCTTGTCTGCAGAGGGGGTAGGAATGTGTGCCCCCCTGCTTGTTTATGTACCACATAACTGTGGTGTTGTCCGTCTTTATCAGCAGCTGTCCTGGATGAAGTAGGTCCTTGAAGGCTGTCAGGGCATTTTGTACAGCTAGCATCTCTTTTTGATTGATGTGAAGATGCCTTTGGCTTGGGGGCCATGTGCCCTGAATACATTTTCCTGCCATGTGGGCCCTCCGGGCATAATCTGACGAATCTGTTAGTGTTTGCCTGGCTGTGGGTAAAGTGAATGGCTGTCCCTTGTTGTGGTGACAGGCCTGTGCCCACCACTAAAACTCCTGTTGCAGGCAGGGAATGAGTGAAATTAATGATTCCAGGCTGTGGCAATGTTGAGCCCAAACACTTTTTAGATACCATTGTAGTTTCCTCATATGCAGTCTTGCATATGGAATTAGCAGAATACAGGAGGCCATGTAGCCCAGAGCCTGCAGAATTTTTCTTGCAGATAACTGGGTCTTTGTTGCCATGTTTTCGAAGTAAGAAGTCAGTTGCCTTTGTTTGTCTGGCATGAGATAAGCCATCTGGGCAGTTGTATTTAAGCTTGCACCCAGGAATATTATCTCTTGAGAGGGTACTAGTTTTGATTTCTTTTCGTTTACTGTGTACCCTAGGCAAATTAGTAATCTTTTTACAAACGCCAGATGCTTTAGTAGAATGTCTTTGGTCTCGGCTTGAATAAGGCAGTCGTCCAAGTAGGGATATATTTGAATTCCTCTGTCTGCAAAATGCAATTACTGGTGCCAGGCATTCTGTGAAGACCCCGGGCGCAGTAGATAAGCCAAAGGGCAGTGCAGAGAATTGGTAGTGCATTGAGCCAACTATGAATCTGAGGTATCTTCTGCAAGATTGTCCAATTGGGACATACAGGTATGCCTCTTTGAGGTCCAAAGTTACAAGCCAAGCCTTCTTGCCCAGCATGGGCAGAAGCTGTTGCAGAGTCAACATTTTGAATTTCGGAACGTCCAGAAAAGTATTTACAATAGACAGGTCCAGAATTGGTCTCCATGCTTTGTTCTTTCTTGGTACTAAGAAAAGTCTTGAGTAAAATCATTGTCCCTACTCTTGTTGTGGCACTGGCTGAATGGTACTCATGTCCATGAGAGATGTTACTTGTTTTTGTGCCTCTGCCCATTGATTGTGTGGCAGGTCTGGCATACCTTTTTCCTCTGGAAGGGTGTGAAAGTGGAACCTGTAGCCCTGAGGGACTATATTTCGGACCCATTTGTCCTGGGTGATCGTATGCCAATTTTGTGAAAAAAGTGTTAGCTTTCCCCCTAAGGGTGCTGCAAAGAGAAAAATGCTTGGCATTGGCAGGGGGAAGTCATTGGGACTGTTTCCTATATGGCTGTAATTTGTCTTCTCCGCTTTCAGAGGTAGAAGCACCCCATTGTTTGGGCCTGTATGAGCCCTGGGGCTGTTGTCTGCCTCTAGGGCATCTGTATCTGCCTCTTTGTGGCCTGTCTGACACGGGAAAGGACCAATTCTTAGGCCAGTTCCTGCTAAATCTGGGTGGCTGTACCTGTAAGAAATCCTTCCCTGTCTGCATAGATTTAGCTTCATCCTCCATTTTCAACACCGCTTCTGCCTTGACACCAAACAAAGTATCATGCTGTAATGGAGCATCCAATAATTTTGCTTTAACATGATCAGGCAGAGTCTGTTCCTTTAACCAAGCATGCCTTCTAATAACAGAACCTGTTACAGCAGCCCTGCAAGGGGCCTCCAGTGAATCATAACCACATTGCAAAGTATGTTTTCCCACTTGTTCAGCTGCATGCAATAAATCCTGCAATTCCTTGCTCTCAGAACATTCGGAATTTGTCAACATTTTCTGTTTTAACAGAGACATTAAGTATTGCCAATATTTAAGCATATGAAACTGACAATTTAAAGCCCTTACAGCCAAGGTAGCAGAAGTGTAGACTCCCCCCCCCCATCTGTCCAGTGCCCTAGAATCTTTATCTGAGGGGACAGGGTTTTTAGCAGTAGCAGCCTTGACCCCTTTGGGACCCTGAGAAATAGTTTCTGGGTCAGCAGCAGGGTTTTTATATAGAAATTTATGAGAATCTGGAACCCTGTAGTATCTGTCTGGCTTAACAGGTGCAGGAGGTAAAGAGTCGGGAGACAGGCCGGACTCTGAAAATACATCATCTACAATGTCTAGAGCAGGTGGAACAGCAAGAGGTCTGTGCTGAGGTAGTAGAAGAAAGTCTCTAAGCCTTTTCTTAGAATCTAAATAATCTTGGCTCTCCCAGTGGAAATGCTCCCTCATGGTATGCAGGGTTTCCCCAAATGAGTAATCCTCAGGAGGGAGGATTGTCCCTTGTCATTGTGAATTGTCATTGTCCATGTTGGAGGGAATGACATAAGACGTACCTCCCTGGACTACATGAAAAGAGACATGGAAGAGCTCTCGGATCATGTGGCCCAGGCAGGTATGACCCTAGCCCTGAGTAGCATCCTGCCTTCGCCCAGAATGATACCACAATATAAGGATAAAATGATTGACTTCAACAACTGGCTAAGCTTATGGTGTCATTCAAAGGGGATCCAGTATCTGTCTGCCTGGGATGACATGACTGACAGACCACGATGCTGTGCCAGAGATGGTCTGCACCTGTCGCCCCTGGGATTCAGGTTACTGGCTAAGGCTCTTGCCACCCCTATAGTGCCTTTTTTAGGCAAACTTCAAAGGACAAAACCACTACCGTAACAGGTACAAGCATGCAAAATCTGAAGGTAATGCTACTCAATGCTAGAAGTCTAAACCTCAAAATGCACTCTCTCGAGGCACTCCTAAAAATGGAGAACATCGATATCTGTGCAGTAACTGAGACCTGGTTCAAGGCTCCAGAGAGCACCCCTGCAATACCAGGCTACAACTCTTACCACACCTTTCGGCCACCAAACCAGAACTGAAACACTAAAGGTGGAGGAGTGTCAATAATCACCAAGGATATTCACACCACCAGGCTAGTTGGCCAACACAATGTGTCTGAAATTCTCCAAGTGCAACTAACACTAGGTAAGACTGCAATCCAAATTGTAGCTTGCTACAGATCCCCCACCATACCCCAAGATTCTCACTACACCTTTCTAAACATACTGGAAAATATTAAGATAGAACCAAACACCCTAATACTGGGTGATTTTAACTACCCTGCCATTAACTGGGAAAACTACTCATGTCCCAACACCTTTAAGAACGGTTCTTGGAATTCATAAATTCCAACGCCCTGGATCAACTAATCCATAGTCCCACCAGGGCTCCAATATCCTAGACCTGGTCATTACCAACATGGGAAATCAATGCTCCATACCTATGGTCACCCCTCGTTATTCAGGTCTGACCATAAGCTAATCACCCTTAACATCCACATCCCACCCCCCCCCATTAAAGAAACCACCATAAAAAACTTCTCCAAAGCCAACTTCATGCTACTCAAGTCAGAAGTGACAAACTTCATGACACCCTTGCAGACAGGAACTGAAAGTTCAACTGCTGAATCCTACACTAAGGCACTGTACGAGCACATCCACTCATGCATGAATCGTGCCATCCGAAATAGAACCAAAATGCTCTCATCCAAAAAAAGGAAGCCAATCTGGTGGTCCCATGCCATAAACAAACTTTACAACAAAAGGAAGAAACTGTTGCAGAAAAGAGGAAAATCCCAGGATGCAAAAAACTCCCTTACTAGCCTCAGTAAGAAACCGAGATGCCTCATAAAATCCTCCAAAGCTAGTTACGAAAATAAAATTGCCAAAGATTCCAAAGACAACCACAAAGCATTCTATAACTATGTCAAGAATCTAAATGGCAATGCTCAGATCTGCTCTGAGCTGAAACAAAATGGCATTAAATATACTGATCCAAAGGATATTGCCAATATCCTGGCAGATGGATTCAGTGCCAACTTCACCCCCCTCTCACCCCCTAAATGGCCCATCTCAATACCGGAAGATTGCCAAATTCCAGTAATAACGGCCACACCGGTATAAAACACACTCTCTAAAGCCAAGAATACAGCATCCATGGGACCAGATGACATCCCAGGCTGTGTACTACATGAACTACAATATGAACTGGCACCTCACCTAAGTGTCATGTTTAATCATAGCCTCACCTCAGGTTTCGTGCCCACTGAGTGGCGCAGAGCTACAGTTATCCCAATCCACAAGGGGGGATCCACCTTGGATCCCGGAAACTACCTTCCCATCAGTCTGACAAGCCTTATCTACAAGGCCATGGAGCCTATTATCATGGAACTTATAAACAAAGACACTGGCAACCTTCAAACACTGGACCCCACCCAGTTTGGGTTTGTGAAGGGCCGATCTTGTCTCCTGAACCTGATTGACTTCTTTGAATCAGTCTCCAGAGCCATGGACAAGGGTAAGGTGGTCCACACAGCCTATCTAGACCTTGCCAAGGCCTTTGACACCATCTCCCACTCTGGAATCATAGATAAACTTACTAAGTTGGGCATTAATCCCTATGTCACCCAATGGGTTGCTAAATGGCTTACTGATGGAACCCACACTGTAAAAGTAGCCGACTCCAAATCCAGCTCCAGACAAGTGACAAGTGGAGTACCTCAGGGTTCAGTCCTGGGGCCGCTCTTGTTTGGCATCTACTTCTCTGAAGTATAGGTCAACACTAAGGGACTCTGGCTAACAAAGTTTGCAGATGACTGTAAACTGGGAGCCATTATTGAATCCCCAAATGATGTGGATACTCTACAAAAGGGCCTTACAGAAACAGATGCTTGGTGCCAGAGCCATGGGCTCAAGCTCAATGCCAAGAAATGTATTGTTATCCCTTTGGGAAAAACATGTATCCATGAATTACCATATAGGTGGCAGTACACTAAACACAGAAAGTGTGATAAGAGACTTAGGGACACAGGTGGACAGTGGTCTCACCTTCGATAACCACATTGCCACAACAGTCAGGAAATCCTTCTATGTGGCACATCTCATCACGGGTTTTTCATCCAGAAAAAGGAGGTCATTGTCCCACTGTACTCATCCCTCATTAGACCCATTATAGAATACAACGCCCCATTTGGTATGTACCTCTCAAGACATCTATAACAACTGGAAAGGCCTCAGAAATACCTCACTAAAAGAATCACAGGCCTAAAGCAGATGCCCTATGCTGACCGCCTTAAAAACTCCAGCTATACTCTGTCGCATATCGTCTACTCAGAGGCGATCTCTGCTTAACATACAAGGCTATGTCAAACCCAGAGCTGTTGGACATGCTACACTTAAAGAAATCCCAATCCCTCAGAGCTACACGCTCCAGGGATCTAAACCTTGTCATCACAATAAACAAAACATGCTGGAGGGATAGGTTCCTGACCCAGACACTCCCCAGAATCTGGAGTAGATTGCCCATACATGTCAAGCAGAGTGCCTCTTTGGACCTCTTCAAGAGGAACCTTGACGATTGGATGGGAGAAAGGAAATTCACCCCAGGGATCACGTCAGTCGCCCTGCTAGACAGGGGTCCAGGAAAGTAAATAATGTGGGAAGAAATAGCCAGGGAATTGTTATGGCTAGGCTTGTATAGGCCCTAGGGCTGATAGGTTCATAGGTTGGTACTAGGCTATGAACCTAAGAAGCTGAAGGAATAGATTCTTCAGCATCAGAATCCTCATAGGGAGGAATAGAGTATCCCTGTTCTGAAGAGGAGTCAGAGGAAATGGAAACCTGATCAAAGGAATCATTCGGTATCTTGCCTAGGCCTCTTATCAGGAGGGGGGTGGGAACCCCTGATCAAAGTAATTAGGTCTTCGGCCATTTTGAGCATCTGTTTCTTAGCCATGGAAGTCTGTCCTGGAGAATGCTGTACTTGTTTCCTTGCCTTTAAAACTGTTTTAGTCTTTGTCTTGGATGCTGAAGTTGGCTTGATATAAAGCTGTATAGGTCTGAAAACACCCTCAGAAGCCGATGCCTGCTCAGCGGCTCCAGACCCATGAGGGATTAGTTTCCGAAGGCCCAATACCTTAAGTACCCAGAGGCATAGTTGTCTCCACGTGGGAGTCAGAGGCGGCCTGTGGCTCTGAGGTAGCGGGTGTCAGGGGCTGCGAAAGAGCCTCACTGAGCACCGGCAAACCGGCGACTGGCCTAGAAGAGGCTTTGTCATCGGTTTTGGACCTCGGATGCCTGTCCTTTTCTTTTTCCTTGCGCTTTTTTATGAATTCCGGTCGTCGGTTGTTCCGACGGCATTATATAGTTAAACCTTCGGCCAAAGTAATGAAAAGCAAAATTGTACCGACGCTTAATAGTGCGTTGGTTAAATCTAGCACAAAACTGACAACTGGCAATGTAGTGGTCAGGGCCTAGGCAAGGAATACAGTAAGAGTGAAAATCCTTATGAGGTATTTGCTTCCCACAAGAAATACAATTGTTAACTTTTTCTGACATCGGTTTGGAGCAAGAAAAAAGTTTCCCCAACGGGGTACTTGGCTTTATAGAAGACTTCGGATCTGAAATTCAATTTCGAAAAACTCAGGTGTCGGCCGACCGGCACTTGTGAATTGAAGAAAATGGCGTTGGCTGCATCTTTTATACCACTGGCGCACTGACGTCACGAAAGAGACGACAGCAACCGACGTCGGACCAGGACTTTGGAATTCAGGCCGACTGCGGGTAGCCTGCCAGCAGGATAACCAAGTGTAATGACTGCAACAGTGAAACAAGATGAACATATATTGTTTCTTAAATAATAAATATATCACAACCAGTCATAAACAAATTGTACCCAATAGTTTTATCAGGTTATTAAAAGATTTTTGTGTAAATGGTTTTACACCCTCATCTCAAATTCTCTACTTAAATAGCATCACTTCCTCTTTCCAAAAGTTCATATGTTCTACCCATTGTATTAAAGACTGGTTTCTGATTGCATATACAAATGACTGTTTAGAAACGCAACTTCAACAAAATGCTAGTATTGAAATAATAAAGTAATTTAATTAACTGGCATAAATTGTTAGATTTTCAACAGTAGATTATCAGTACCATTCAAGGTCAAAATACAATCACGATTCTGGTAAATAAGATATTTAACCTAGATAAGATGTTTTCCCCATATTATTAGAATTCTTAATAAATATCAATAATAATGTAAAGAAAAATAAATCATATTTGTCACACATTTACAAACATTCTTAAGTTAGATTTCACATATTTAGACAAATCCTATTGAAGAATACAAGAAATTAATATAAAAAATCTACAGATAAAACTACATCTCCATTATATTGAAAAATTTTAACTTGGAAATTTTTACACAGAGCACTCCTAACAACTGCAATTATGTACAAATCAAACAGAATTAAATGCTGGAGATATGACTCTGAGATAATAGCTTATTGGATGCATATGGTATATGAATGTGAGATCATCTCCCCTTTTTGGAAATAAATTAATAACTTTATTCAAGCTCTATGGTCAGATAGATGTAATATTACTTAATCTTTTAATTTTATTTAATGCTCCAATTCCTCAGATAATTCCAAAACCCCAAATGCCTCTTCTTTGTCTATTCTTACTATAGCCAGAAAAGTTATTATAAAAAATTGGAAAAGTAGAGTAAACCCCTCTAGTGTTGAATTTATCAGTATGGCAAAAATTGTTTGCAGTAGTGAAATGCACACTATAAAAATGAGCACTTCTAATATTACACATTCAGATAAATCTTGGCTTAAACTTAAAGGCTTGCTTGAAAAATATTAATTGTTGTTGATGTATAACTTACTACTAAGATATACAAAGATAAAAGCAAACAACCACAAATATTCACTCCTGAAACCAGCATAGTATCATTAACTGCAAAATGAAAATAGTATGTTAATTTGGTACTTACTCATAGAAGGGAGTCGTTCGGGACAAGTCTGATTTGGGTGGTAAGTAAAGCCTTCTGGCAAGTACGTTGTGGTTTGAACAAGAGTGGCATCACTGTGATTTAGATCAAAAGGATAGTCTAGGGAATAAAGCAAACAACTCAGTTTCTAAACACTCCATTTTTAGACAGCATACTAGTAACAGATGGCAGTACATAAACTAGGCCCATGTTAGGATGGTGTTATGAAGGCCCATACAGCCAGTAAATTAGTAGAAATTGCCTTCTTCTCACTGTGAAAAGTAAAGTGCATAAAGGTATGATAAGCAACTCTCTGATCGTTACATACCTGAAAACAGAAAATGACTGAATCTTTCATTTTTTCTGCTTTGCCTGGTTCAAGGAACATAGTGAATGCGTCAGATAGCTTCAGACAGTTCCTCTATACCCCTGCTCACTTACCATGATAGCAGACATGACTGTCTAGCACTGGGTTACTGACAACTCAGTCATATACCTACCAGGGTAGATAAATGACTGGTCCACCTAATGTGCTTGACTTCATTTTTCCATAAGTAGTACTCGGAATGCATAGTGCCCCCTTACAGTCTACATCATCAGGAAGTAGATACTATTAAGAAGATACAAAACTCAAGCAACATAAGCACCTTGGTCAAGGTCATAGGCCATGACCTCATCTCCATTAATTGGTCTTAAAAACATGCACAACAGCCTTAACTTACCTTGCAGCTGAGATCTTTCTTAATATATGTGGTAGCCTGCTGAATAAGTGTGGCCCCAAATGATCACAAAGAACTAAAGATAGTACTTCCCCGGTTAACTTATGAAAGAAAAGTGATGCTACTCAGAAATGTTATAAAGCAAGTGGCAAAAAAGTGTTAGACAACAGGTAAAACTGCTGCACGATTTGTATTAATCAAAGCATTAACACTGGCTAAAACAAATACTGTAATGCCTTACACAACTCTAAATTTTCGAACATTATCAAGGACACCGCAAGCAAAAACAGCTCAGGAACACAGCAATCATTCTCTCAGAGGACACATCTAGATTCTGGAAGTGTTTTTCAAAACTCAATTATCTACCCTAATGCATAAACGCTTATCAGCTGATGGCGATTAGTACCTTACCAACCTGTATATCTATTATCTTTATAAAATGCATCTCAATTCCCCAACTATAGTGACAGCCACACATCTTGTATTCAACATGAAAAATCACAGGGTGACACTGTGTGATGACCTCCAGCCACCTTGCATCAGACAGACTGCTCTATACACTATTGACCTAATTAACTTATCAATATATAGAACATTTTAAGAAAGTACCATCCCCGAATTCTAGAATAAAATAGTATGGCTATGCCGATACCCAAGGATCGGGATCATTTCAAACAGCAAACTGACAGAAAAAGCACCAACCCTCTCCAGAATCCAAACTTACTCAGCACATTTCTAAACAATACTCAGACTTCCTCATAGATTCTTCATACCAGCAAATGCAACTAATAATGCATTACCAAAACTGACCAAAGCATAACATGACATGGTTTGTTTCATTTAAAAAAAGTCTTGTCTATTCATCACTGACCGGTAAGACAGGTTGGTTAATTTGCCTGTTAACTGAAGAAATGCAATTCACACAAATACTTGTATTCTAAAGACCCTGCCACAATGACAAGCCTTGTCTACAGAGACGGAACCAGCCCAAAAAGAACACTGAAATCACCAATTCATGGACTGCATACTATCTGCAACTCTGTCTTCAGAAGATCATGGCATCCAAAGTGCATCCTACTTTTCCTACTTGCTAAAGAACTGAGCAGTGGGCAAACAAAAAATATAAGCTACTACAGCTTTTGTCCCTCCCCAAGGTTTCTTTCTCCTCTGCCTGCCACCAACCAAGCTTGATCCCTTCTAATTCCCTAGAACAGCTGTCTAGAGGAGCCATCATTCAAACGTACATAAGCAGTTTGGTGCTCTCATCGACATCTTGGCAATGAGATATATTTTGTATGAAGGACCTAACCCCTCCCCATGAGTAATGGGCTCTTACATCACCACAGGGATCGTCTACATCCATCTATCAGCACAAGCCTCTTCATGTGGCCAACAATGGCTGCTGGGAGTTTGTAGGATGGCTGTACTCCCACGACCACTGCATAGGCCTTTACTCCTTTGACTTTATCCCTTGCCCTTCAGCAGTGGTCGTATCAGGAGGAACAGGATTAGTTAGCCAGGACTTACCTCCACCACCCCAAGACAGACTTGTCCATTTTCCCTGCTATACAGAAAGCTGCTAATTAAACCCAGATCATGTTGGTCTTAGTGTCACAGTTAGGGATTTATCCCTGGACATGACCAGCACAGTTTCAGCATCTGACACTGTATCATAGTGAACACTATATGGATTTTTGTCTTCCCAACATAACCATGGCTACGTCCAGCATCATTTACACTTTACCCTAACTTGTGCTAGTAAGAACTTTTAAGAATCTCATGAAATTCAAATCAATCATGCTTTGCCCTTGAAATAATCATGGCAAGGGACATCCAGCTTAATCCATGCCCTCCAGAAGATACCAAACTGTCAAATAACACTCAACTAAATCAAACCAAATGGTTTAAACACAGGCTTGCTTAGCACAAACAAAATTAATAATAAATAGGTCTAGCTCAAAGTCTGGTTAATACCAGACAGAATGCATAAAACATGAAGCCAAGTCAAGAGATTCTGCCAAAGCCCTGTTACACCACAGCTCAAACCCTGTGGTGAGAGATTTGGGAACACAAGTTGATAGTGACAGCCCTGCGATTAGTTGAAGTGGGCTTTAATATGACCAGGTAGAGTTTTTCCATGGTGGAGTAGCAAAGATCAACGCAGTTGGCTATCTATTTGAAAATGGTTTGTTTGTAGACAGGTCTGCCCACTTTACCCTCTGCAAAAGCCACCAGCAACTATTCTTCTTTACTCGATGGGGGTCTTGTCCTGTCTAGATAGTAGTTGATTTGCATGTAAACATCTAGGGAATGAGGATCTGGGAAGACTGGCAAGTGGATAGCCTGGTTTAGGGTAAGTTCTGATACCACCTTACACAAAAAAGGTAGGTTTGTTCGAAGGGTCACCCTATCCCTCTGAAAGGCACTGAAAGGCTCTTTACACATGAAGGCTTGTAGATCCGAGATCCTCACCTTGAGGTGACAGCTATAAGGAAAGTGGTCTTACAAGTGAGCATCTTTAGAAAGGCCAAGGCAGCTGTTTCAAAGGGGGGGGGGGATCAAAGTGATTTTCTCTAACACATAAAATAGATCCCAGGTAGGAATAGGGTTCCTTCTGGGTAGTCTTAATTGAATGACCCTTTTTAGGAAAAGTGTCATGTGAGTGTGTGGGAAGATAGGTGAATAACTGTGCAGCCAAGCTAAGACAGCAGATTAATATGCTTTTAATACAGGAGGAGGAAAGTCCCTGTCTAATCAGGTCTGTAAAGTACTCCAAGACTGAACTGATGTCTGCCTAAAAAGGGTTGGTGTTAATGCTGTGTGACACCAGCTGGAAAATCTCTTCCAATTTCCTTGGTATGATTTTCTAATATTGGGTTTCCTAGCCTCTTTTGGAATGGAGAGTGTATTCTTGGTATACATAACATTTCTTGGTGTCAAAACCCAATCCTCCAGGTTGTAAATCTGAGTGTGGCCACATGTGAATGGAATACAGATCCCCTGGCTTGATTGAGGAGACGTACTTCCTGTGGTAGGGTGTGGAATCTCCTCTAGAGGGACAACAGAAGGGAGAACAAGTGTTGCATCGCTCAGAAAAGGCGAGTAGGATCATGCTGGGACTCTTATCAGTACCCTAGGAATCAGAGCAAGGGCGGGAATGCATACAGGAACAGGTTTGTCCTTGTCTGTTGAGTTCTGGAGCACAACTTTTGTAGAACTCTGTTTTGGCGAGAACTGAACAGCTCTGTTGAGGGGATCCCCCACTATAAAAGTTAGATCCATGAACATCTCATTCTTCAGCATCCATTCCTTTGTGTCTAGAAGATCCCTGCTTAGAAAGTCTGCCAGGGTATTGTTGTCACCCAGACTGTAAGATGCTATGACAGTCAGTCTTAGTTCATGAGGCAACATCCAAATCCTCCTTGCGAGACTGCACAAAGGGTAGGACAGGGTCTCCCCCCTTGCATGTTTATGTGCCACATTCACTATGGTGTTGTATGTCCAAATCTACAAGGTCCTTGGGCTTAAATTCTGCTGAAAGGCCTTTATGGACAGGTAAACCGCTAGTAGTTCCTTCTGATTTACATGCAGTTTTCTCTGCTGTGTTGCCCAGATGCCATGCACTCTCATGGAATCTCAGTGGCCCCCTAGGCTATGTCTAAACACTCTGTGGTGAAGGTCTTGACAGTTTCTGGTAAACAGAAATCTACCACTGGGTTCTGTTCTTCCACCATAGCAGCTCTTTTTTCAGGCATGGTAGGAGTGGCAATAGGGTATCCAAACGTTTGAGAAGGATGTTCCCAAGCATTTTTAGGAACTATTGAAGTTCTCACATCTAGCGTCTAAAGTAGAATCATAAGAATGCAGGATGCCATGTAACCCAGAATTCTCAGAATTACCTTGCTGGGAGGTGTAGTTTTGGTAACAGGGTGGTCAGGTAGTCCGTTAGGGAAGATACCTTGTCCTGGAAGAGGAAAGCTTTCTTCTGGGACAAATTCATGGGGGCTCCCAGAAAGAGGATCATTGTTTTGAGGAACAGCTTCTGATTTTCTAAGATTTAAGGTAAGACTTATCTTCTGAAAACAGTCTGCAGTGATCTGCAAGGTGTCTAATGTCTTTGCTGTGGATATTCCCTGAAAAAAAGACAGTTGTCCAAGTAGGGAAAGATATGAACTACAAGAGTTCTGCAAAAAGCTATCTGAAGAGTTAAGTATTTTATGAAGACTCTTGTCAGCAGTGGGCAGCCAAAATGGTAAAGCACAGAACTGGAAGCAAGAACATGCTGCTACAAATCTTAGATATTTTTCTAGGACTGGCTGTTATTGGGACTTGCAGGCAAGCATATTTTAGGTCTAGAGTAATCATGAAGGCATACTGGAAGATCACGGGAAATTACTTTTTTGTAAAATTAAGTATTTTGAATTTTGGGATATTGAGAAAATTGTTTAGTTATGAAAAGTCCAAGATGGCCCTCCTTTCTTGGAACTAAAAAGATCCTTGAGTAGAAGTTTTTTTCCCTCCTGACCTGGAGGAGCAGGCTGAATCAATCGTTGGTGAAGCAGTTCAAATGAGGATAAGTGGTAAGAGGCTGTCCTGCTCTTCTGGTGGTTTTACGATGCCAAAGAAGAGTGGGATTTCTCGGAAGTGGATGTAGTACCCCCTTTCTATGGATGTTGAGGGCCCATTGGTTCCCAGCTTAAACTTAGTGACACATCAAGGACATTACAAAATCAGTGCACATGAAGGATAAACTTGCATTCATTTCATAGTACAGGTATTTATTTTGCAAGCATTGGGGACAATACACGCAGGCTCAGCATGCTTCCGCCAACAACTTACAGCTTCCAAACAAGAAGGGTGGCACTATTACAACATACTTTTATACCTAACCCCCCCCCCCTCAGGACACATACACACTCTTGTGCATATGTATGTATGCATACATACATGTAAACACCCACATACATTTACACTACAGCTCCCAACTGTCCAGATTTTGGCAGAATGTCCAGATTTTTGATTCATACTTCTGGTCCATTTCACATAAAAGTGCAGTTTTCTGGCAAATCACTGAGGACTGAAGTCAGAAAATAAATGACAAACATTTGATTTTCAGACTTAATATCCTTCAGAAAAGTCATGCTAATGCAAAACTTCATACTAACAACTTTCTAAGTTTGTAAGAGCAATATTTAAACAGTCACACAAATATATACATTTTATGTATGTGTATATATATATATATATATATATATATATACACACACACTTTATATATATATATATATATATATATATATATATATCTATATCTATATCTATACATATATATATATATATATATATATATATATATATATATATATACACATATACATATACATACATATACACACTCACACACTCGCACACACAAAGTTGAGAACATGCCTACAGAACTGGGCCCTCACACATGCTGGCTTCGCATGCCAGGTCACCAGCAAAACAGCAGTTTAGTTTTTCCAGTCATTTTCACTGTCTGTTTAAACAATTGTTATTTCTGATGCACCAAACCCACACCTCTAATCTGATTCGTTTGAAGCACACACCAGACACTGTGACAGGTATAATATTCCAAAAATATACATTCATAAAAAGGAGGTAGATGCCAAATTCAACACATTCCCATTTCTATGACTTTGTTCTAGTTAGCACACTTACCTCGAATCATTTGTTCATAGACCTGAGCTCCTATTGTTCGCATGTTTTCTCGGATCATAATGCCTTGAGCTTGTACCATAAACAGATAGGTGTTCACTGTTGGGAAAAGAAAGAAAAGCACCGTTACCAGATCTTCAACAGCTCAGGTATGAATTCTTTTGATTGGAAGAAATACCTTTTGCTATGAGCTGTTCAAGGTAAAAATTTCCTAACTGCGATTGCAACGTGATGTTTAAACATGAAGGAGCTATCCACCCAAGTACCTAAGTTTGTCACTACCTTTTCATTTTGAAGTAGAGTGTTATCTACACTACAAGTGGAAGTTAGGCAGCACTTACTAAATACTACTATGTTGCACTTTTTGGCGTTGGGTTTCAGTCCATTTTTTTGTAAACCAGCTACTGATAAGTATAAGCTCCGGCTGGAATGCCATTATGTCAGTCTGAGAGTTGTACTGGAAAACTAATCAGATGTTACAATCATCCACGAACTTTGTTAACTAAAGATCCCCCTTTAATAAGTGGATATCTAAAAACTAGATATCGAAGAGCAGGCGTTCCAGCACAAATCACCAAGGAATTCCACCGGTGCCCTTCATGCTACCGAAATATGCTCTCTACCTTCACTGCCAAGAGTCCTGTCCCCAAGACACAGTCGGCTAGCCATTTAACAACTTATAGAGAAAGCAAGATCATTCTTCCAGTCTTTGAAATTTGTCACCATGCAACTGATCCAATCAAACCACAGCAGTAAATATACTCTGCACCACTGAGGAAGCAAAATGCATGCTTCTTTTCAGAAGTATTGCCTGCATAAAAGCACACAAGATCACATGCTACTAAATCTTTTATGTGCATTTTTGTGTCTTAAAAAGACGAGCACAGGGGGGGGAGCTACCATTTCTGCTAAATTAAAGCAAAGTGATATTCTCCATGGCTCCCAACAAGCACCTTATCTCGGCAAGGCTAAATACTGCAAAGTCATTTAAAGCAAGTGTACCAGTGCTCCTCCACCTTCTAGTTTTGCAAAAGGCTACAATGCACCCTTACTGATGTCACCAGTCACATGTACAGAGCAGATTATCAATACACCTCAGCAGAACCTACTACTGAAATCAGTAAGTAAGTAAGTGCAGGTATTTAAGAATAGCACAAATCACAATCCCTACATTATGGTTTATAAAATTACTTCCCTGCCTAGGAGAAGCCACACAAGGCTCCCACAGACTTTCAAATGCATTACAGGTTCTCTTAAAACATTGCCCTGTACTTGACATATGACAAAAACTGAGGCAACAAGGCTGTGTCATACAATCTTCGAGTCTTACAAACTGTCAAATGCCGTCTTACAAACTGTCAAATGCCAAGAACAAAAGGCATAGTTGGCTTTCACAAAAGTGACACCTTCGATTTTTCATTTTGCCAGCAACAAAGTTGCTGTCCACATTTTATTACAGAAGTGATGGTCACAAAACCACTTGCAAAAGTCAATTCTGTTTGTAGGAAATGAACCTTTGAGTATGGTCACCTCTGAAGGGTTACAATTCTGACCAAAAGAATACTCCAAAAAATAAACACAAGCAATTTAATTGCTGAGCCTTAGCCTATCAAAAGGTATTTCTTAACCAAATGCATTAAAGCATTTTTGTTAGCACCCCTTGCTGTTCTCAAAAAATGTGATTCTTCACTGCCAACATTATACCACACTGCTGCTGCCCACTACTTTCAAGTCTGACACCTCGTGAACTGTCCACTTTGGAAGTCCATGCCAGAAGTTAAACTCACAAAGGCATAGCTCCCAGCATCAGTGATGTATGCAAGCCCCGCAGCATATAAGAAATGCACAATCCTGGTTCTACTACGGTAATGGTATTTATGGATTTATTTTTGTCCTTCTAACAAAACAGTAATTTTAGAACATTATTCTTTTTCTTGAAATACAACTTCCCACCACCACATAGGCTCAAACAAACAATTTCCTTTGTTCAGCAACAGGCCTTGGATGAGCTACACAAATTACATCACCATGCAGTGAATACACATATGTTATGGATTCATTAATTCTAAGACCTAATACTATTAGCCAAGATTATTTTCACATTATCCATTATCCCCTGCCTTGGGTTTAACAGCTTCCTTCTACATCCCCTTTTAATAGTTTTACATCGTTTCCCACTACAACTTCCTTTTCTACAGTTTCTTTTACTACTTCTCCACTTCCCTCAGTTTCATCTTCATTTTCTATTTTTTTGTTAATTCAGGTGGTTTAGTCTTGAACACCAGCATCCATTTGTGCCTGTGAATGTTGTGTAGATATTACAAGTACAGTACTGATCACAGATTATATAACTTCTAACTAACCCATCCTGGTGCAGTTATTGCCCTAACAGTTCCAGCTGCCCCATTCACAATTTCATCATGCTGCTGCTTAATATCACAAACAGAAAATGTTCAGTGCTATTAAATTTAGTGCAGTGTACTTTACAAAGTACAGTTGTGTGCACTTACCATAAATGTAGATGCTCGAGTGTACTCACTGTTGCAGTCATTACATTTAGGTCATCTGCCTGCAGGAAGCCCTCAGCCAGCCTGAATACCAGAGTCTTGGATTTCTGCTCGGGCGCCATCTCTCCTTCCATGACGTCAGGTCGTCGGGTATAAAACATGCAGCCGACGCCATTACATCAGTTTTTCTTGTCCCAGATGTCAGGTGCCCCCACAATGGGAAGCAATTACATACAATGTTACACCTCCATCAAAAAGCAAATACACCAGAAAGCTTAAAACAAGGAGAAGTAGAGCCAATAGAAGTCAGGGGGCTGGAGGGAGAGTATCCAGGACTGTAGCAGTGAATACACCTGAGCATCTACATTTATGGTAAGTGTACACAACTGTACTATGTTCTTCGTGTTTCACTGTTGCAGTCATTACATTTGGGTTGATTCCCAAAGCTAAAGAAGGGAGGAGGAAGTTAGAGAGCATTAGGGCCAGCTGTTAAGCCCTGCAAGACTGCAGTGGCAAAACCAGCTCTGGATTTAGAAAAAATAGGCATGTGGTAATGGCTTGGTGAAGGTATGTACAGAGCTCCAGGTAGCAGCTTCTAGGATGTCCCGGGTAGGGACACCTCTGAGAAAAGCTGTAGAGGTAGATGCAGCCCTGGTGGAATGTGATCTTATTCCCTGTGGGGTAGGATTTTCATGGTGAGTATAGCAGAAATTAATGCAATGGGCTACCCATTTAGAAATGGTTTGCTTTGAAATGGCCTTTCCCTCTGCTCCTGCAGCAAAACTAACTAGCAGCTGTTCAGACTTTGAGAGGCTTAGTCCTGTCCAAATAAAATCTAAGTTGTCTGTGCACGTCCAAAGAGTGCAGCATTCATTCTCCTTTGTTTTGTGGATTTGAGAAAAAAGTAGGCAAATGAATAGACTGATTTAGGGCCACACTCGACACCACCTGGGGCATAAAGGAAGGACTGGTCCTGAGGGAAACCCTGTCTGCATGGAAGATAATGAAGTGCTCCACTGCCATGAGGGCCTGTAATTCAGACACTCCTCTTGCTGAAGTGATGACTAGAAGGAAGGCTGTTTTCCAAGAAAGGAATTTCAACTCTGCAGCTGGTTCAAAACGGAGGGAGAGTGAGCTTTTCCAATACAAAGTTAAGGTCCTAGGCTGGAGTACGGGCTCGCCTGGGGGTCTTAAAATTGTTAGCCCCTCTGAGGAATTGCTTTAACAAGGGGTGAGAGAAGAGGGGTGGTTCAGTATTATAATGTGCTGAAATGGCAGAGGCATGAATTTCAATTGACGAGAAGGATAGGCCCTTGTGGAGCATATCTGTTAAGTACTGAAGAATATGAGGTAAGCTGGGCACCGTAGTGCCCCTCCCCCGAGTCTGCCTGGGCTGCGTCCTACATGAACTCCAAGAAGAGCTAAACCCAAACATAAAACTACTGTTCAATCTCAGCCTTACTACAGGATATGTACCCAAAGAGTGGCGTACAGCCACAGTGGTCCCTCTCCACAAAGGTGGTGCCTCAACGGATCCTGGAAACTAACGTCCCATAAGCCTGACTAGCTTGGTCTGCAAAGCTATGGAAAGGATCATCATGGACCTCATAAATAAAGATATTGGGGACCTACAGACACTGGATCCTACCCAGTTCGGCTTTGTTAAGGGCAGATCCTGCTTCTTAAACCTGGTTGATTTCTTTGAAACCATCACCAAGGCCATTGATGAGGGGAAGGTGGTCCACACAGCCTACCTGGACCTCGCAAAAGCCTTCGATACAATACCCCACTCGGGCATTATAGATAAGCTCACCAGCTTAAATATAAACCCTTATGTCACTAGATGGGTTGCAAACTGGCTCAAGGACAGAACCCACATGGTTAGAATTGCCAAACCAGTTACAAGTGGCGTCCCACAAGGCTCAGTCCTGGGACCTCTCTTGTTCGGTATATATTTCTCTGAGGTACAGGCCAACACGGATGGACTGTGGCTGACCAAGTTCGCAGATAACTGCAAACTGGGCGCCATAATAGACTCTCCAGCCGACAAGCATCCTCCAAAAGGGCCTCATAGAAACAGACAACTGGTGCTACAGCCATGGCCTCAAGCTAAACGCCAAAAAGTGTATAGTCATCCCCTTTGGCAAAAACAAAGTGCCCACAAATTACCACATAGGTGGTAATCCATTAAGTACAGAAGAAGTAATTAGGGACCTGGGGACCCAAGTTGATAGCAGTCTCTCATTTGACAACCTCGTGGCCAAAGTGGCTAGAAAAACATTTTATATAGCCCACCTAATCATGAAGGGATTCACATCTAGATCAGGGGAGGTCATCGTGCCTCTTTACTCATCCCTCATCAGGCCCATAATTGAGTACAATGCCCCTTTTGGGATGTACCTTACCAGACACCTGCAGCAAATGGAAAGACCCCAAAAGTACCTCACCAAGAGGATCAAAGCCTCAAACAGATGCCATATGCTGCCCGGTTAAAGAAACTCCAGCTCTACTCAGTGGCATACCGCCTGTTCAGGGGCGATCTGTGCCTGACGTATAAAGCCATGTCCAACCCAGAATTAATGGACATGCTGCACCTCAGAAAAT
>NC_056746.1:908001723-908226723 GCF_019279795.1 Protopterus annectens
TGCCCTCCTACCGTTCTCCACACAGTATAAAGTCATGGGGAGCAAAGTAAAGATTAAGTACTTGGATCATCAGAGAATGCAGTGTTGACATAACATGTCTGACCAGGGTCTAGTCCACACCCGCTGTGCTTCATGTACTACAATGCACCTGTGCTTTGCATACCAATCAAGTTACAAACACCTATACACAGCTGGCAACTTTATCATCCTCAGTTTTTAAACAAACATGCTGTAATAAAATGCTTATCTTTATGAAAAAGAAACAAGTTAACACCCTCTCTTGGAAATCATCACAGTAGTACTATCCAAATCAAAGATTCACGTGTTTTTAACTACTTAACCTCAAATTGAGGAGTCACTGTTGGAGTGGACTTTACTATCCATTTTCCATTCAAGCACATCAGACATTTCTCAACAATTACATAGCAGAAACAAAGTACTGAATACTCACAGATTTTTGTTTCCTTCAGTCTACACCATAAGAGGTATAAAAGCTGCATAGCAGAGAAAATGTTGAACAGAATCTGGTCCCTACTAAAATGCTGTTAAAAGGCAATCATGTTTCACTTTAAAAGAAAAGTTCACTAGCTACAATAATCTACCAGTAAAATATTAAAATCTTTAACATATGTACAAACGACATAATTACTTTAAGTGCAAAGCATAAATGACCAGATTCACATCTCACCCAAAAACAGAGACCAGGAATTACTATCACAAACAAACAAAGAAAGTATATTAGCACCTACTTGAAGCGTATTATTCAAAACTACTATAAATACTATTAAGAAGCTAAACACTAACAGAAAGCAAAGGGAATCATTTTAAAAGGCAACTACTATTATCTGACACAGTCAAAGAAAGTAAGTAATTTCAGAACTCTAACTGACCTTGAGCAGTATCCTACCTTCACCTAGAATGATGCCTCAATACAGGGATAAGATGATCAGCTTTAATAATTGGCTTAAATTCTGGTGTCATTCAAAGGGGATCCAATGTCTGTCTGCCTGGGATGACATGCTGGACAAGCCACGCTGCTTCGCAAGGGATGGCTTGCACCTGTCACCCCTGGGCTTCCGGATATTGGCAAAGGCTCTTGCCACCCCCATAGTGCCTTTTTTAGGCAAGTCTCAAATTCTAAACCTACCACCCTAGAACACAAAAAGGAAAAAAACTAAGGGTAATGCTGCTCAATGCCAGAAGTCTCAATCTCAAGATGCACGCACTCGAGGCCCTTCTCAGTATGGAGAACATCGATGTCTGTGCTGTGACAGAAACCTGGTTCAAGGCTCCTGAGAGCACCCCAGCACTATCAGGTTTCACCTCATATCATGCGTTCCGGCCCCAAAATCCGGACAACACCAAAAAGGGGGGGTGTCCATATTCATAAAGGACACCCACACCTCAAGGTTGGTGGCAACGCAAGATGCATCGGAGACCATCCAGGTGCAATTAACCATAGGCAAGACTGCTCTGCAATTTGCAGCATGTTACAGGCCACCCTCTCAAACACAGGAACCTCACATGGCCTTCCTGAAAACACTGGAGGGGATAAATGTATCTCCAAACACCATCATATTAGGTGACTTCAACTACCCTAATATAGACTGGGAACACTACTCAAGCCCAAACTCTCTAGCCCAAAGGTTCCTGGAGTTCATAAACTCAAATGCCATGGAACAACTAGTCACCATCCCCACAAGAGGAGAAAACATACTTGATCTCATCATCACAAACATGGGATCACAATGTTCAACACCAGAAGTATACCCCTCACTGGTGAGATCAGATCATAAACTAATCTCGCTGGAGGTACTCATCCTGCCTCCACCTGAAATAAAAGAGACCACAGTGAAAAACTTCTCAAAAGCCGACTTCACACTTCTAAAAACTAGTGTGGTCTCCTTTAAGGCCCCTGAGCCAGTGGTAAACATTACTCAAACCGCTGAATCACTTACAAATGCCTTCCACCAGCACCTACAGAACTGCATGGATCAGGCAATCCCAAACAAAACTAAGATTCTTTGTACCAAAGGCAAGCGTCCAGTCTGGTGGACCCCAGCCATAAACAAGCTCTACAACAAAAGGAGGAAGCTACTACAAGATAGAGCAAAATCCTTGAAAGGTAAGACACCCTTGATCACTATAAGTAAAAAACTAAGAGCTCTCATAAAATCATCCAAGGCTAACTTTGAGAGAAAAATCGCCAAGGACACAAAAGACAATCATAAGGCCTTCTTTAGCTATGTTAGAAACCTAGGAGGAAACTCCCAGATATGCTCAGAATTAGTCCAAAATGATGTGAAGATTACTGAACCTACACACATTGCCAACATACTGGCTGACAGGTTCAGTGCAAACTTCTCCCCCCCCCTCCCCCCCAAAAGGAGAGATATCTATACCAGAGGACTGTAGCTCCCCAAACATCTCCAACGCCCAAGTGAGAACGGCTCTCTCCAAGGCAAAAAACACAGCATCCATGGGACCGGATGGTGTCCCCGGCTGTGTGCTCCACAAACTCAATGAGGAATTAAACCCGCAGTTAGGACAGCTGTTTAATCTTAGCATCACCTCAGGATACGTACCTAAGGAGTGGCGCACTGCGACTGTGGTCCCACTTCACAAGGGCGGTGCCTCCACCGACCCTGGAAATTACCGTCCCATTAGCTTGACAAGCCTTATCTGCAAAGCCATGGAGAAGATCATAATGGAACTCATAAATAAAGACATAGGGAACTTGCAGACTTTGGATCCAACCCAGTTTGGCTTTGTCAAAGGCAGATCATGCCTTTTAAACTTGGTTGACTTTTTGAAACAGTCACCAAGGCCATTGATGAGGGAAAGGCAGTCCATACAGCCTACCTCGACCTGGCAAAGGCCTTCGACACAATACCCCACTCAGGTATTATCGAAAAACTCATCAGCTTGAATGTAAACCCATACATCACAAGATGGGTTGCAAACTGGCTAAGTGACAGAACCCACAGGGTCAGAGTTGCTGGAGCCATGTCAGACTCAAAGCCTGTCACAAGTGGTGTCCCACAGGGCTCAGTCCTGGATCCACTCTTGTTTGGCATCTACTTTTCTGAAGTACAAGCAAACACAGGAGGGTTATGGCTGACAAAGTTTGCAGATGACTGCAAACTGGGCGCCATAGTCGAAAACACTTCTGACACAGATATCCTTCAGAAGGGCCTCACAGAAACAGATAACTGGTGCCAGAGCCATGGCCTAAAGTTAAACGCCAAGAAATGCATAGTCATACCCTTCGGGAAAAACAAGGTTACCCCTAGCTACCATATAGGTGGCAATCCACTGAGCACAGAAAAAGACATCAGGGACCAGGGGACCATCGTCCACCTGTACTCATCACTCATTAGATCTAGGATTGAGTACAATGCCCCATTCGGAATGTATCTGACCAGACACCTGCAGCAGCTGGAAAGGCCCCAAAAGTTCCTCACCAAGAAGATAAAGGGTCTCAAAAATATGTCTTATGCTGCCCGACTGAAAGAACTCCAGCTCTATTCAGTCTCATACCGCTTGCTCAGAGGTGACCTGTGCCTGACATACAAGGCCATGTCAAACCCAGATTTGATGAATATGCTTCACCTCAAAAAATCTAGATCCCTCAGAACCACAAGGGCGGGAGACTTAAACCTTGACACGGTTATTAATAGGACGTGCTGGAGGGACAGATTCATCACCCAGAGACTCCCTATGCTGTGGAACAAAATCCCGGTAAATGTGAGGCAGAGCACCTCGCTGGCCCTGTTCAAGAGGAATCTTGACCAATGGATGGGAGATCGCAGATATACCCCAGGGATTACTTCAGTGTCACTGCTTGACAGAGGCACAGCAAAATAATAGGCATAGTTTTTATTCAAACTAAAGGGGTGGCGAAAGCCACATATCTATGGGCTAGGCTTATAAATGCCCTTGGGCAGATAGCCTAGTATGAACCTATGAACTATAAATGGAGAGTGGCAAGTTACAATATGCCTGTAACGAGACTAGTGTACTATAGTTATGCACAGCCTACTGAACAGCAAAGAAATACCACAAGGTCCTCACGAGAGAGAGAGAGAGAGAGAGAGAGACAGACGGAGATGAAATGCAAAAACAAGGCATCTGCTGTCTACAGCACTGTGCACCATCATGCTCGGTACGCATATGCTGTAACGTGATGCTACACAAAGTCCCTCACAAGTGTCTTGATGCCACATACAACCTCCTGCAGGCAGATGCAGATGCATCTTAAAGTGTATGGCGGCCCCACCAAATCAATAACTACAGAGTACAGCAGCAGCATGCGTTATCAGGTACAATATGCTCATTAAAAGTCATACAACTGAGGGGGGGGGGGACAGTGCTACTGCGACTCCTAACTTCTGGCAGTACAAAGATCTGTGGACCCAGAGCACTTCCAAACCCCTGAAGAACGTAAGACATTAAAGGCTCGTTAATAATAGGTCGATTCTGGGAGCATGGCAGTCCAGCTCCTTCTTTTGATCATCTGGATATTATTTATTTACTTAATTAAATGTGTTTACCAATATACAACACTGATCAATGACCAACAACATGTTCAGCCCAGTTATTTTCTCTCTACATAAACTGCACAAGCATGAAATACATCAAAAACAGGACTAAGGCAGTTAGCTTTTAAACCCAAGTAAATTGCACTGCAAAATAAAATGTATACCACTTGTATGAACTGCAGCACCTCTCTCACCAACAGACAGAGGCAGCTAAAGATTCCGAATCAGAACATACAGAGTTCCGAGTATATACACATTTCACCTGTGAGCATACTTGAAAGAGTGAAAATGGCACACATTTCTTAATGTAACTAGAGGACATTTGAGAAGATTCTTTCATCAAAATGCTGAACAGAGCTACCTCCTGACCTATGGAAAAACACCAGTGGTTCATGCTTTACATAAGCAAATACATCAAAAGCACAACAAGGTTAAGACCATGCAAAACTGAATCGGAGGCAAGCGGAAAGGTTCAGATTTAGACTGAAGTAATACAAATTAAAAGCTAGATCTAAAACCTACAATCTGCAGAAAGATTTTTTTCCCATTTTCTGTAACAATGTCAAGTGCTTTACTACACACACACACAATCAGGTCACAAGGCAAACTAACAGAAAGTGACAACACTACTCCCACTGAACTGTGTTCAGCATGCAACACTGCCCCTTTAAAGAAGCTACCTCATCTTGCTGATAATGCAGATGTGAATAAAGAAAAATGGACAAATCTTGGCAAATTCTGGTACCTCAATGACTTTAAATGGGGGTCTCACAAAATAGCCATTTCACCATGAGCTGATCACATTGAATCTACCACATTCCTTAGCTACTTGGCCATGCTCTACCAAGTCTTAATATCCATGCTGATGAAGCCCTTATCCGCAAAAATAAATTGTTGCACAATAACAAATATATTAAGAAGCATGGCCAGAATGTACTTGGTAGGAGAGTCCTTACAAAACTCCCAATTATTGCCATCTTCACAACAAATACTCAAAAGACTGTACTTCATAAAAGGAAGGATGCCAGATCAAAAGCCAATTCAACAAAACCATTTTTCAAATTTCTGTTTATACTTGCATGGAATGAAAAAATAATTGCTCACATCTCCTGCCATAAAATGCCCTGATGTTATGGAATTCAACTTCACAGCTGGGGCTAGACTTACTACTTAGTTTTAGGCAATGAACAGGAGTTTGCATCCCACATGGTCATTTACTGTAGTCTTTACAACAATGTTTCTGATTGTTTTGTATATCTTTAGTGAACGTCTTTTTCAACTGCTCCATGATGGTGGTCTTCAACTAAGTGGAACTGCAAGTGTCAAATGCACTTTTAAGCCAGCCTTCCGGTGGGGTCTATATTAGAACACTGAATATTTAAAAGTGTGATCACTGAAGGTCAGCCTTTAGTGATCAAACTGTTAAACATCGAATGTTCAGAAAAAAAATAAAAATAACAAAAAATAAATAAAAAGTGTAGGCAGGGGGCAAGCCCCCCTGCACCCTCACTACTTAAATATACTAACTCCGAGACCACACTACATTGAAGTAAACAGAGACTTCTGTTTACTTGTTAGATGTTCTGCAGTTTCGCTATTCTTGTGTCGACAATGTCAGATTCGACATTGTCGGCTTTCGAGAATGTAATAATAGACCCTTCTGGTGTACAGAGTTAAGGCCACGACTACAGCTCAGGGTACCAGAGTTCAATAAGCAGCACAGGCATCTGAAGTTACTAGCAGAGAAGATGGGAGTACATACTCTGGGGAGTCTCTGTGGTGGTGCTCTGATGGAGGGTGGAGTTCAGAAAGAGCACTCCAGGCTTTTGGGGTTTTTTTTGGGGGGGGGGGGCACAGAAGACATTATCACTTTATATTACAAATGGGGCAAAGCAAATGCTTGAGCCATTCCCACAGCTCACTAGTCTAATGCTGATGTCAACATGGAGGGGTGGGACTTACGGTTATCAAAACCCAACCCAAACCCTTCTAGGTAGAGCAACACATCTAAGATGTAAAAATGCAGCAAAGCCACACAGACTCTAGGATGGGGGCAGTAGCAGCAGCAATAGAAATGTGAACTGGAATACAGTCACATGAGAGAATGGAAAGGAAAGTACATGCAGGGGGTAACAGCAATTATACAATGACTGGCCATCAACATTCCAAAATGAGCACGCTGACTGGTCAGCCCAACCAGCAAGCCTGTTGCAAACCGAGCATATACCAACAGAAAAAAGTCCCGTCACCCGAACTTTCTTCTATGAATGTATGCTACGGAAGCTCTATTATTTTTTATATAATCTTACAAAACCAGAGACTTCAAGCACATGAGAGAGACGTGACAAAGAAAAATACAAGGATAATCAGACACCTTATGCAAAACAACAGAAACGTATCCTTATTTTTTTTTCTGTTGGGTCATCCATTCTCTCCTGTACATTTGAAGTCTCCGTATTTCCACTTGTTTTTAAATTAAAAAAAAACAACAGAGATTTCCCTTTCTCCGTTGCTTTCTTTACACAGCATAGATGTACTGTGCAAGTATGGGAACGCAGGTCCCATATGCATGCGCAGTATATCAAGAAAGTCTGGAGAAAAATACAAAGGAGCATCACGCCGCTGTTAAATAAGGGCATTATTTAAGAAAAGTAGGTAACTTTTTTCTTAAATAAATAATATCATTGCATAATAACAATACCCCACAGCTGGGCATGGGTAATGCCGGACTTACTCACAGTTGGCTTTGTGGGTTATTGCTATAAGGCAGATGGAATTCCTGCAACATACAGGAAGAAACACTTTTAGAAGAAAAAAACGAATTTCCCTTTTGATACATGATTACTTCCGTCCAGAGCAGAGACTGTCGTTCTGAGAATTTTGACGGTGTAACACCTCAAAGGATAGATGCAGCTCAAACAGTCAGCATTACGACTATATTAAATAAAAAAAAACTAATTTGTATAAAAGTACTTCAAGGAAGCCTCACAGAAATGCACTAAATCCAAGTTGAAGAATACAAAGTGCATGTGCCTCATGGGATGCAGATGGGTGGTGTGTCGGAGAATTGAAAAGACTTCCTGAAGAGGTAAGCAAAGTCAAAAACAGTGAAATAATTCAAGAATTTGAGGGACAGGCAAGAGGCCACTGTTATGAGAGCTTTAAGGGGTAGAGATGAGAAATAACTAGAACGTGTAACTTTTACAATACATAATGGACAAATTAGGCAAGTTGCACTGTTAATGTAGGTGGATTCTACTGTATGTACCTGTGTCTGTGCTCCAACTGATACCTGTCACAAGCTGTGTGACACATGGGCACACCGCAGCCCTTTCTTAACACCATGACAATATGGCATTAACAAGCACTTATCTTGATCTTCTACCGATTAATAACCAAGAGAAAGTTGTTACTTGTACTTTACAAAATTAAGAACACAGATGGCACACAGCCTGAATTAAAAATATTTATTAAGTATTTTCATCCTAAATGAAAACAATTTATAAATAAAGAATGGCAAAGTATTGTTTAGTAGCCAATATAAAGCTTCAAGAACCACACTATTCACTAAATCACTGCCATTCTTAGACAAAGTCTGCAGAGTGTGGTATAACAGTCACAAACGTAGCTACAAAAACAGCAACAGTGACATGCAAAACTGTGTTTCTGTTGCCTTCATTAGGTCAATCGTCGAGTACAATGCCTCCTTTGATGTACATATATCCTGACACACACGCAGCTGCAACACCCATAAAGATATCTTACTAAAAGGGACAAAAGGTGTAAATAACATGTCCTAAACAGTCCGACTCAAAGCCCAATCACTATACTCAGCATCATACATACTGTTAAGAGGTAACCTGTGTCTGGCATACAGGACATCCTCCAACCCAATATTAATGGGATTTACTGCACATCAGCAAGTCAAATGGCATCAGAAATTATCAGTCTAGGGAATTTACACTTCAACATCAGCAGAGCATGGGTATACCTCATAGAGAATACCACTGCTATGGAATAGACTCCCTATCTACATAGAGCAAAGTTTACCCCTGTCTATATTCAAGTGCAGCTTGGAGCCATGGATGGGAAACAGAAAACTGATGTCAGGACTGCCCCCCTGTACTATCAATAGAGGCAGGTCCTGAATGCACGGGTCCCTTCAAATTATTTATGGTATGATCCCAGTTATTCTCATTAGGAGTAATACACAATTATCAACCATGATATGGGTAAGGCATATCTGCAACCAAATGGGATAGGTTAATTCTAGCACAAAATTGACTAAACTTAAAATGGCCCACAAAGGCAGTTAGCCTATTACTAGCCTATGAACCTATGCAGAGAGGCTTGGGCACCTCCAGAACTTGACACATATTAAGCTTATCCAAGTGAAGTACTGAGACAATGAACTGTTAGAAACAAAGTATCTTACCATCTGGGGTAGCTCTGAACATGGAGGACTGTGTCACTGACTTGTTTAAATATCAGGGAACTTAGAGAGGCACAAAAAAATAAAAAAATGTAAAAAAAAAAAATCAAAAAGGCTGCAGACCAGATTTTTTTTAAATTATGCAGGAGTTAAACAGCAAACAGAAAGAGTAAAGTCCAGCCTTAAAGCAAATAATCTGTAAAACAAAAGATTAAAATTATAAATGCTAAATGAATGGAAGGAAAAACACTTCCGGGAATTGCCACAACAGTGTCTGAAACAATGGCACGCTAAGGACAGAATCAAACACTGACAGCACCGCGAGGCCAAGATGATGCCATTCCACATTTTGAACAGGGGCGCACTAGCAACAATCATGCAGAGCCCACACACAACACAAAACTGCAACAACCTAGTCAATAAGCACAATATCTTTTCATGCACTACAAAAAAGAAAAAAAGGGTACATGGACTCTGCAGATTTGTACACAAGACAACAGCTTCCAACAAGCCTCTCACTATCAAATAGTTTTTTTAAAGATATATCCTTGTACAAACGTTCAGAATGCAAACTACAATTGTCTGTTTTGGCATCATTCATGTCAAACACAGGAACTAGACTACATGAAAGAAACCTAAAAATCAGGCAGGATACAGAAGACCTTAAGAGAAAACAGAATTGACAAAGAAAGGAGACAAAAAGTTTAAATGAAACCAGATGTGTCAGTGCCACAATGAACTACCACTAATAACTGCACAATCCTTTGTACACAAGACAACAGCTTCCAACAAGCCTCTCACTATCAAATAGTTTTTTTAAAGATACACCCTTGTACAAACGTTCAGAATGCAAACTACAGTTGTCTGTTTTGGCATCATTCATGTCAAACACAGGAACTAGACTACATGAAAGAAACCTAAAAATCAGGCAGGATACAGAAGACCTTAAGAGAAAACAGAATTGACAAAGAAAGGAGACAAAAAGTTTAAATGAAACCAGATGTGTCAGTGCCACAATGAACTACCACTAATAACTGCACAATCCACCTACAGGAATAGGGCAGCTGTAAGAGGACAACTTTATAAAAATCCAGACCATAAACTACCTGGTTGAAGTTGAAAAAGGGCAACCGATTCAATGCCTTTCGACAACATTTGCAAAAGTCAGTAATTAGGTTTACAGCTAAGACAAGGGATGGGAATGGATTTTATGTTGAAGGATAGAGTTAAGTTTAAAATGAGAGGTTATTTTACCCAACAAGAGGCAAATAATATAGTGTGAGAAAATATGATTTAGGTTGCGTTGTTTTGCTAAATTTGTTTTTTAACAAACTGCTTTTTTCGTAACAGACTCAAAGTTAGGTATGATTTTAAACAAAACCTAAAATTGTTTCAAAACACATATACGGACACAAGAATTAAAATTGCTTTATACACAAGAATTAAAATTGCTTTATACAGGATTTCATCTCTTTCAAATTCCTAGAGAAAATGATTTAGGTTGCGTTGTTTTGCTAAATTTGTTTTTTTTTTTTTTTAACAAACTGCTTTTTTCTTAACAGACTCAAAGTTAGGTATGATTTTAAACAAAACCTAAAATTATTTCAATAAACATATACGGGCACAAGAATTAAAATTGCTTTATACAGGATTTCATCTCTTTCAAATTCCTAGAGAAAAAATACTTTTTACAAAATGTAATTTCTTTTAACTTGCCTGTTCAACACAGTAGTAATGTCGGGACAAAAAGACAATCCCAGTTGTGTTTTAAATGAATTTGCGAGACCCAGAAAAACTGTGCATGCCCAGTGACTCTGGGTTCAGCTCTATACATACCATTTGCTTGCTAGGACTGACATGTGACAAAGCATAGTCATATGACTAACAAGGCATGTAGCAAGAATGTTAGCAATGTGGCCTGTTAAAAATGCCCTTCCTTATGTACAGGATGCTTCCCGCAAAACAATGTGCAATACACTCTTTACATTTTCACCACTCACAATACCATTTTACTTTTTAACATGAGCAGCAGCAGAATCCTGAATAAAAAGGCTGCTGAAGCAACTTGCTAAAGGAAAATTGTGGTATAACTCATGTTTTATATTCTCTATACTCAAGTTGGAACAGCCCAACAAAACATTTAAAATTGAAATATTCTGATACTCTGTCATATTAAGTATTTTATATCTGTACTGTGCTCTCTGAATGCAAAGCAAAGTTCCAGGGCTGCAAGACAAACCTGCCTCTCTAGGAAACATTTGCCAGGACAGCCAACACCTGTTACTGTGCTCTGTTGACCTACATAAAAATAAAAACGTAAGATGTGTCCTGGTGCATGAATGTCATTTGTTCAGAAATGAACAGGCCGAGAATGTTTACATTGCTGCTTAAAAACATGACAACGTCTGCCTTTAATTTCTCCTTAAAAAATAAAACTAGTCTACGTGTCTCTCTAACAATACTTAATTTAACAAGTTTAAATATTTATTGATAACAGATTAGAACAACTTGCATTAGAAGTAAATGTACTGGAGAACTAAAGCCATCATGGCATGGGAGGGTGCACTAAAGCGTATTTACATTTCACAGCTCATGCAATCAAAAACTTACTAGGAAAAAAAAACAAAAGTTGAAAAGCATGGGTTTTGCCTTCCCACCACAGTAACCAAAGTAAACTGAAGCCTTTCAAGAATGCTCTGTAGACCTTGTGAGCTTCTCTCTGTTGATGGCAATTCTATTTAGCAAGCTAATGTGTTTGAACAAAGCAATTAAATAGTTTAAAGTTTAGTTACACGGCATAGTTTACTTACTAACATTAAATATGTAATCTACTTAAGTCCAAACACCTGAAGTCTTGGCTGTTTATCTAAACAGCCTAAATGTAGCAGAGCAAAGAAATAAGGCTTTAAACTGCTAAAGAGATATTTCATATGATACAGATAAAAGATTTGATTTGCTCTGTCATCAACTGCCTACAGTTACACCTTGAGCAAGTTTCTTAGCCAAAGAGTACTTTAGGGAAATGGGAAATTTGGGCTAAGTTCCTTAACAGTCGCCTGAGCTGCATGCCTATTAACTATCTAGACCTGTGTACATCACATCACCACACCATTTCAACCCTTGCTCCACTGCAACACTATTACAGAACTATAGAAACAAACCTAAAAGGGATTGTATCACTTGGCACAGTAAATGCTCCAATTTATTAGAAATACAACAAGAACATTAAAACAGAAACCTCTATGCTAAATCACTGCCAACCTATGTCCATAACCTATGCATTACATTCAAAACAAAGGCATACAAAACGGCTGACATCCAGATATGCAAAACATACTGTTCTACAATCACAGTTTACAGAAAAGCATGGCAGGACTCTTATGTTCTCCCGAATGACAAGTGACAAGCCCATGCTACCCATCAGCCCAACCACCACACTGACAGGGCACAAAGAACTGCCTGGCTAGCTGTGGAATACAAAGTATGTCACAACTTCTCTGCTTATCATACTGCATCAGTAGCTACATGTTACTTGGAAAGACATATTCTTAACTAACAATCATAACCAAAACTATCTTTATGAATGGGAAACACATAATTTACCAAACAGACTCTTCTAATCTGCAAACAAAACAACAACAGAGAGAAGCTCAAAAAACCCAGTAATATGACCATACAACAGCTGCACTTCAAGTTAACAGTGTGTGATCATCAATTCTCAAAATAAACTGAATAGGCTTCCTTTCCATTTAAAGTTCACAAGTGTTTACTTTCAGTCAATATATTCAATCTCCCAGTCATTAATAACTTTCTTGCAAGCCCAAAATGTCCACTCTATTTTGCAAGGATCCATTATACCACTTCTGACACCTACCAAAACACGTTTTACACTGTACTGTACTAAACACTACCAGCTCCATAAAAACACAAATATTGTTATAGTTATGAAGTCACTATTAAACAACAATCACAGAAACCAACTCAGGAATAACATAACCTACCAGTAAATCAAATGCAAAAGTGATTTACAAGGAGTACACCCAGCACCCTGCATAGGTCTGTGCCATCACAAAGAGAAACAAGAAAAGCTCTACACTCTAAGTAAAGAAGGGGTACAAAGTATTCATTACCACACCTGACCGGCCTCAGGTGGGATTTGGAACCATTTTGGGTACATTAGAACCCAAACAGAAACAGCAGAACCCTTACATTGGGGTCTTAAGACAGCATTAGACTCCAGTGTAGTCAAATTCTGCAAAGAAAAGCAAAATGGAGAGATTGCAGAAGCATAACACAACAAAATACTAAAACTTCAGCAACTAAGTCTATTGATGTACATTCTAGACAGATCAGCACCTAGAACATCAAACTCGTCCTACATTCTGCCTCTTTCAGAGCCATTTAAGCAGTTTCACTTCAGAATATACCATGCACACTACAGAATATACCATACACACTACATGAAATAATATTTACCCCTTATTTTGCTATGCTCAACCTTATTCACAAATCAGACAAAAGCTGTTACCAGCGCAGTACAATGGCAGCAAAACAAAAGTAGTAGATGGGACACAGACATGTGTCTTTAACTGATCAAGATCAGTCATCCCAAAACATTTAAAGGTGCTGTTTTTAACTGAAAGTTGGTATGGAAATGCACCATCCATTTCATTAAAACGCATTACCAAATTTACATAATTTATAATACGTAACACAATCTGTCTTTCACTCGTGTGAAAAGTTTCTCCCTGGGTTATCCTCTTTAAATGAGTTCCGTCCCATAGAACTTCCTCAAAGAATAAAATGAAATAAGTAAGTGCTAAATGCAATAATATAAATAAAACCCAAACATAACTACCTGCTAGCATTCTATGCCACCAGACTTCTAAACACTGTCAGCTCTTTAAATAGAAAAAGAGACACTGAACAAACGACATAACATAAAAGGACAGTTTGCAACTTAATGCATCTAGGTGGAAATGGTGAAGAACAGTTCCTCCTTAGTAACACAACACAGGTAGTTTCTTTAATGCTGTCAGCAACAAAACCAGAAGTATTCACTCACATCCTTAGCTCAGTATGGGAAAAAAAAAATAAAAAAAACAGATGTCCTCTCCAGACAGAAAAGGAAGTTCCCACATAGCAGACAAAAATGTCCTAGTAGTGCTTTTCTGCCATTTTCGGGAATTTACAGCAGTGTAGTTTCTGTAAGTTTTCAAAAAAAATGATTCCCATACACCTCAACAATGTAACAAAGTAAAGGACACCAATATAAACTGTTAGCCAGTTAAAAAAATGAGATGTCATTACTGGAAACAGGGCACATACAAATAGTTCCTCTTCTTCTGGCAAAGCACTGTTGAAACATCTGTACAGCATGTCATGATTGAAGCAGGAAACATAATGCAAACATGACACGGTACAGCATCAAAACGTGACCATTACTTCAGGATAAGAAAGTTCCACATCTCATTCCAGTGACTCAATAATCAAACAGCTTCCCACAACAACTTCTGGTTAATACACAGTTGAGCATACTGCATAGTAATTTATCGTAATTATAACTTCTGTTGAGCCCAAGCCTTGGAAGAATGCAACAAAATTGTCCTTAGATAGTTACACCACAACTGCATAACAGCACGTAGTCACAAATAAACAAATCTGTCTTATCTATTTTTATTTCAAATCAGAATGCTGTCAAGCCAGGCTCTACGCAGCAATGAGATGAACGGCGCCTTAGCAGGTTGCCACCTGCAATGAAAACCCCTAGCTGTGCTGCAGACTTGTCTCAGGATGCACCTCACAACAGAGACATAGTAGCATCTAAAACAGCCTACCACCACTGTTTTCTTCTTTGCTGGTACAGCAAAAAAGCAAATCATCAGGATTTAGAAATTCTATACACCGAGTGATAAAGACAAACTTCTCTCCGTATCTCGCACTACACAGACACACAAAATGAGAGGTTGTGGGGACGGGGTGCAGCATTTAGCACTGCTGTCACAAGAAGCAAACCCCTGTACATATCAGTATCTCAGTCAACAGTCCTGCTGACTAACTCGGAAAAAGCTGAAAACAGCAGAAACTCTTCCTGGGACCCGGAAGTGCAGAATTGACAGTTCACTTGATACTGTGCACAAATATATGGCAAATAATACGTGAATAGAAACTAAAAGTGCGAGCTAATGAGCCCACCTCAGGCACCGTTCTCCGCTAACATAAAATACGCTGTCAAAGCAGCGTACCCCGGCCATCCATCTCCCTTCCAGTTAAAGACAAGAATCATTCTCTGACTGTAGGCAACTTAGACAGGAGTTGTGCCCCCTCCGCTCCCTTTATCGCTGTCACAGGACCACCAAAAGGGAGGGACACCCAAAACTCATGTCTGCTGTGCAGTGTCAGCCTACACACTACCAATTTTCAGAGTAATAATCAGAATGAAAACGTATGCTCCATACTTACCGATTCCTGGAGCAACGTAGATGAAGTAGAGGAATGAAGAGGAGAGCGAGAAAAGGAACAACAAAGCGATCATGGAGCGTTTAGGAAACAGCCGCAGCAACCGGCGCCGCAGCATCTTTAAGGATGCGATGTACCGTTAAACACAAATCAAACGGTTACAGCACGGCCCTGTCACTTGTGACACTCAGCGAAGGTAGGCTGATGCCAGTCCGATCGGTCCAGTAGCAGATCCAGCCGCGTATGGACGACCCGAGGAGCTGCTGCGATTACAGTAGGGTGGTGGAACAGGGTCCCGCAACGGCTCCGGGCCTAACGTAGATCGTTGTAAGAACCGGAAGTCCTGACAGACGACAGTGGGGAAAGGAAACAGAACAAGCAAGAGACAGTGATAAGAAGCAGCGGCAGCGGTTATGCTTCTTCTGTTCTTACAATGGAACAGAATGCTACGGACACAGTGTCATCAACTTGCCGCCTGACAGCCACGTGCCCCACCCACCTCCGCACTCCTTCTGGGGGACGGGCCCTGACTGCGTCCGGGAATACACATCAAATAGCCCCACCCAGATGTGTAGGACCACTGACGTCTTCCTCCTCATTCAAACTCAATGCTTATTTGCATATTACGGGGATGTTTCCTGGATGGTGTTACAACCATGCCTCGACTTTCAGGCAACTCGTAAGGGATTTAACGCGTTGAGGTCGCTCGTTACATTACATATGTAGCTCTTTCGAGTTAAACTGTTTATTTTTCCGTACTTCATTGTTTTCCCAGACTTGTCTACAGTGAAAGTAGCATTGCCTGTGTTGTTAGCCAATGCAGCTCTAGCAAATGTCATTATTTATTTCACTGAGCTTTTAAGGTGGGATCCCGATTCCCAGATGGAAATCTAACAATTTGTGTACACAGCTAGGTGCTGCGGCTGAGTGAAGGTTTGAAATATCACTTCAAACGCAGAAAAGCGAGTCTTGCATATCTTTCATATTTTCAAACTCACTGTTCGCTGTATAAAACTGATTATGTGTGCACATGAATTACTTAAAGTTTGCTTTATAAATTTTATAATTCATAAATTATTAATTATAGGTTAAGAAAGTTTAGAATTATTTGTTAATTGGGTAGAACGCGATCCAAGTGAACATTTTTTAAGTTCAGTCCAGAGTTACAAAAATAAACTCGGAGTCACCTCTCATCTCAACTGTCCCTGATCACCAATTTTCTCTTGTCCCTCGGAATCCGTCCAAAAACTTTCGGAGAAAAGATGATGAATTTACACTTGATAAATAAGTGTAAAATCGTTTACTTCAGAAAATGTATATTAATTCACATTATTTTATTCTGTCAATATTTCAAATTAATAGTACTAATATTTGAAAAGTGTCCCGGATTATTTCTGTATTTGTCCCTGAGCTCTCAACCAGTCAGGGACACATTTCAATAGAATCAGAGACAAATCCAGAGCAAAATCAGGGACACTTCTAAAATATTAGTGTTGTTAACTTGAGACATTGACAAAAATCAGAACGTATTAATTAATATATATTTTCTGAAGTAAAAGAAGTCTATAACTCCATTTATTGTCATTATTTGTTAAATGTAATTCACCACCTTTCTGCCAAACGTCACTAGTTTTGGGAGGGATTAAGAGTGACAGAGCTAAAACTCGAGCCAAAATCAGGGACAGTTGAGAGGTATGCGATTGCTTGACAGCTACTAAAAACCACGATAACTGTTTAGTTTGTTGACAAAAACTGAGAAGAGCAGAAACTTGTGCTGGCTTTGCAGGTCGCATGATATGATGCCCAAGTATATGGCAAAGAGTATGGAAATACAAACTAAAAGACCGAGCTAATGTGCCCACCCCACGCAGAGTTCTCAGGTGACATACAAAGACACACTGTCAAAACAGCGTACCCTACCCGTTCGGTTTGAAATATACCCCACGACTTCCTTTACTCAAATGTTTGAGATGTGATGGGACAGAGAGGGGTAATGGGGAACATGTTTTTTTTTTTGGGGGGGGGTGAGGAGCTGGAAGGATTTTAAAACTAAGAAATAACAGACAAAATTTGCAGAGGCCAGAATAGGGTTACCACCTGTCCCACTTTGCGAGGGACAGTCCCTCTTTGGGCGGTTGTGTCCTGACCAAAAATATTAAAAATGGCAAATATCCTAAGATTGTAAGACATAATTATGTCCCATATTTTATGTAATAGTTGCATAAAATTGTTATTTCTGTATCTAAAATACCTACATGTTACCAGAAACAGGATAAGCAACTAAACTGTTACAAGAATAAGCTTTTATTTAGGCAAAAAAGTAAAGTACTATCCTTTGTACTGACCGTGGGTTTGTGTCGGCCTGTAAAATCTGATGTGTGTCCTGAAAATGTCCCACTATGGCCACTTGAAAAGGTGGCAACCCTAGGCCAGAAAGCAATCAATAACACCCCTACAAAAAAAAAAACACTCCAACGCATCATCGTATTATTGAAAGTTTAATGCCTTCCTTTTAATGCTATGTCTTCTTCGTCAAAAGGAAGTATAACCAAGTCCTTGTACGAACCCTCAAGTTGTTCGTGCAAACAGATCTGCAACATATTACATGTCTTTCTCTTTCACTGTTGTAGATAGTATTCTGCATAGAAGGGATGTCCTGCCCTGGGCAGCCCCACCCTCCGCCAGGCTGCAAAAGCCTAAAAAAGATTTTGTATGCATAGTAGTCACATTTATGCTCCTTCCACAGAACATAAAAGAGACGTACAGATGCAACTACCCAGAGTTTCTTTGCCGCCGGTTTGAAAGCCGTTTTGCCAGATGGCCTGAACACATTGTTGCCATACCTCTCAACTCTACAGGTTTTCGCAAAATGTCCAGATTTTTCTCTCATATTTTTGGTCTTTTCTTCATAAAATTTTGGTTTTCTAGCAAATCATTGCCGTGTTATTGAGAACTGAAATCAGAAAATAATGATAGACATTTGAATTTCAGACTTCATTCTCTTCAAAAAAAATGCATGCTAATATAAAACGTTATTCTATCAACTTTCTAAGTTTCTAAGAGCAATATTTAAAAATTGTCCCTATTTTTGGGCTTCTGTCCCCCCATTATTTACGGCTTTGTCCATATTTCTTGCTCTAAAAGGTTGAGAGGTATGCTTGTTGCTGTATTGAATATTTAGCAACACCAGAGAAGTGTCCTGTTTTTTTTTTTATCTTTTCATGGTCTTGTGTTTTATTTTACTACCTAGGGTTCGTGTCTTCCAGGAGGGGAAAATGACAGTGTGAGAGGTAGACTTCCCATGAGGATAGTCAGGAACAGTGTTTTTTTGTTTGGGTGCTTCTCACGACTATACCTGTTGTAGTATATGTAAGGCATTTGTATTATTGGCCTGATGACAGAAGAGTACAGAGGGGTTATAACCTACAGAACAAAAGAGGTTATAAACCCCCTGTGCTCTTCCCTCATCAGGCCAATAATAGAATACAATACTCCCATTCGCATGTACCTAAACAGTCACCTGCAGCAACTGGAGAGACCTCAAAGGTTCCTCACAAAGAAAATTCAGAGTCTTCAGCACATGTCTTACATGGACAGATTGAAATCACTGTCCCTATACTCTGTATCATACAAATTATTTAGAGGCGACCCGTGCCTTACATACAGAGCAACCTTTGATCCTGCCTTAATGGAAATGCTGCATATTCGTAAGTCAAATGGTGCACGATTCACTCATTCTAGGGACCTTAACCTGGCAGGTGACATGAACAGGACTTGCTGGAGAAACAGATATGTCTCCCAGAGGTTGCCTCTCCTCTGGAATAAACTTCCAATACAGGTTAAACAGAGCCCCTATATAAACTTCAGAAACAGGTTAAACAGAGACCCTCATTAACCCTTTTTACCAGGGGTTTCACCTGTGTCCCTCCTGGATAGGGACAGTCGGTGCTGATTTAGATCTGCTTATAACATAGACCATAGCTGTAGACCCTTAAGGGAACAAGGGTTGAACTTGGCTAGGCTTGTAAGGGCCCTAGGACCATTAGCCTAATAACCTCCTATGAAACTATAAGACACTCAGAAGCTGTTTGTCTTCCCTGACCATTTATCTGGAGAACCAATGGCTTAAACAGTTAGCCCAGGGCACCATGTTAGAATCTTTTAACCCCGAGATGCTCCCGCTAAGTAAAAAGAAGGCCAAGAAGTCTCAGCCAGATTCTTTAGCTATCTACCCTCCACTGGGCGTCCCTCTAGAAGTTGGTAATATCTCTCTGGGTTTTTGGCATCTACTTCAGATTCCTCTGCTGTGACCCTACCAGAGGCCGGTATGGATCTGTCTTTTTGCATGTCCTCTGAGAGTTTGCAGGCATCTGCTCTGTATGTCGAGGGGGAACCGTGGTTGATTATCTCAGAGGGTCTTAGAGGGATTCCACAGATATTGATCAGGGAGGAAGTTCGGTTTCTCTTTACAAATCTCGCAAAGGGTCGGAACTTCCTGTATTTGTTAGGGCTGATGTCCCCTTCTAAGAAAAGACAAAAAATGAAGCACATTTTGGTCCTTCCTAGGGATCCTCAACGGGAATGTTAAGATTTTACTCAAGGCTTGTTTTCTGCCTTAATGGCCCTAAAGCCTCCTCTAGGGGTTTCAGCACCCTCTCCTCCTTGGTCATGTACCCCTTCTATATGGCTTAGGTAACCAGATTCCTCAGATGAGGATTTGGTGTCTGGTGAGGGGTCTTTGTCCTATTCTTCACAGATTCCTTCACCTTTGGCTTATGGCTCTGATGAAGAGGAGTCTGTTATCCCTGAGTCTCCTTTTGAGGAATTGTTCTTTGGGAACACAATTGTTAGGATGATTGAATTCTTTAAGTGAGATTCTTCTCAAGTATCTGATATTCAGAGGAGATACTGTTTGTTGCTTCAGGTGTATACTCCTAAAGCATCAGCAGTTCCTGCTGTGTTGGCTGCCATGTTAGATACTTTCATTGCTGCTTCCAGGTCTCCTGATTCTCAGCCTCCTGCTCCTAAGAAACCTATTAGGTTCTGTAAGGTTCCAAAGGATTGTCAATTTTTATTTAAAATGTCCTTCTGCTGATCCTGCTGGGGTGTCAGTCTCTTCTGACAAACATTCTAAACATTTGCCTTCTTCAAATTTTTGCCTTCTGATAAAGATAATAGGACAATGGAGAGGACTGGTAAGAAAGTTTACACTGCTTCTACTTTGGCCTTTAGGGCTATTAATTACCAGAACCACATGACCAAGTATGCTCTGGCCTTGATTGCTCAGGCTTGTCAGGTTATCTCTGACCTCCCTGATTCTGAAAACAAATTCTCTGCCTCAACATTTTTAGGTTCTGCTTCTCAAGTGGCTTGCACTCTATTAAGTGTAGCTATGATGCTGCTGACACCTCTTCTAGGGCTGCGACTTTTGAGTCCGTCATGAGGCATTATTCTTGCCTTCATCTCCAGTCTCTACCTGAAGACATTAAGGTCAAGTTATTGGATGCTTCTTTGGATAATACACATCTTTTTGGGACTGCTGCTGCTGCTGACTTGTATAAGCCTCTTCAAGAGAAAGGCAAAGTCTTGGAAGACATTAAACATATTTTTGTCTCTCCTACCCCTAAGTTCCAGAGGAATTATCCTTAGGTTTGCTTTTGTTCACAGGCAACCCTGTCAGACCTCTAAGGGCAGGAAGGGTTGGAGGCAGGCACTCTCTGCTAAAGCTCCTCAGATTTCTGCAGCCCATAACCCCAAATTATCTCCCCATGAACGAGGGTCCCCATCCAGTAGCCGTGGGTTGCTCTCTCCATTACTTCCTTGGCTCAGTACCTCGTGAATGTCTGCACAGTTCATTGACATCACCATGCAATTGGAAACTTTTTTCTGGGTTTTTTGTGATTCGTCCATAAGCTGCACTCAGTCAGGTCTGCTTCAGTGAAGCAAGGGATCTGATTGGCTGCAGCAGCCATGGAACTAAGTTCTCATTTTATTTTTTTAAACAGGGAAGTGATGAAGCAAGGACCTGACTAGTCCTTGCAAAGAATTTCCTGTATAAACTGCCTTTAAAAAAACATATGTGGCTAATAAGGATTACTTCTCTTGTTTTTAAGCAGAGGAGTTTTCCTTTTAGCTGGTGGGAGTGTGAGCAGGGTTTGGATCAGCGTGAAGATGGAGATGGATAATGGATCAACGGTGGATTTAAGCCTTAAGAGCAGTTGTGTTCATTGGTGAACACTACTTTCAACTGTCCTTTTAAGAGCAATTTCTAAAAGGTTTAGTTTTAAGTTTATTTTCTGAGTTGGGGGGGTAACCTGGGTGGTGATTGTATTATTTTTTTGTGCATATTTCTTGCACTAAGAGGTTTGGGGGGTGAGAGTTGTGGTTGTACCAGTTTATTTTGCTTTTGTATAGAGTTCTTGTGCTAAGAGGGTTGGGGAGGGTAAAGGCTGTGGTTGTACCAGTTTTTAACAGAGGACTGGAGAGAAAAGCTCCATATGGTTACACATTTGTGAAAGCAATATATAGGTAGTATCTATGCTGTATAATGAGGTAGAGAGAAAGGGGGATCGGGCTGATGAAAGGGAGGGGAGATGATGAGACACAGAGAGAAGAAAAGTACCTTACAGAGTTTTCTAGACCAGGGATCAGTGGGCAGTCTTGTGAGGTGATAACTAAGTGAATTGTTTTTAGGAGTATGGGGTAAGTGGTAAAGACTGGCTTATTTCAGCCTGGATTGGGACATGAGCTGTTGCATGGTAGATGTGGCACAAGTGGAGAGTTGGCAGCATATTGGATTGTGGATGCTAGGGAGGTGACGGTATTGAGGTTGTAAGTTCTGTTGAATTTCCACCTTTGTACAAGGGTATAATGTGTGATATTTTCCAGATGGTTGGGACATATTGTTCAGTAGTGGCTCTATTAAGTATTGAGATAGGGTAAGAAATGGCTTCGGCTGCTATTTTTTGAAATTCCACTGGTAGATCATCAGCTGCATTTGCAGTAGGTTTGAGTTTTTTAGGAGTTTTTCAATGGTCTTTGTGGAGATGGGCTGGAAGGAGAATGCTAAGCTATTATTGTCCTCATCTTGCAGTAGTTTTTCTTCATTCAGACTTATGGCAATGTTTAAAACTCCCTTGTTATGCCTATATTCTGTTTGGCTTGCTTAGAATTGATACCTTGATAGGCGAGGAGAGGGGTAGGGCAGCTAGAATGCTACAATGTTGCACAATGTTTAAATGTTTGCCTGGTAATTTTAGTCTGTTCCTCATCAAAAAATGTAGGTTCATGCAATGCATGTTCCTACAAAATATATTCTAGTTAAGAGCATTGTTTTAAATCCCTAATTATGCCTTTGTCTCATTTTTCTAGTTTACTTTATCTAGCATTATTTTGTTGTGACATGGGGGGGGGGTTCTGTGAGAATTCTGCAGAATGTACTGTTTTACTGCATGCTAATGCAAACCCTGCTATTTCAGTATCTTTAAGGTTCTCATAGCAGTGTTTGAAACTGTTTGTATGCATTTTCTCTGCAATTTCTGGCTTTGTCTACTGGAATTATTATGAGGTCGGGGTTAGGTGCTCGGAGAATATTGTAGAATGGTTGCCTGATTTTTGGTCTGTTCTCGCTCACAAAATGATTGCATAGCGCAATGCTGAGGGTTGAATCTACTAGCAAAAATAGACTTCATGTTCCATATCCTCCACATAATGCATGTTACCTTCCTTGGCTTTATGGTTTTGGCCACTGTTCATTTGCTAAGGGATGTTTGTGGGAATGTCTGTCTCCCAGTTTTTGGCACTTCTACATCTCTCACAAATGAGGTTTTCTAGCAAATCCATGATTTTACTCCTTTGTTCTAGCAATGATTTTGGTTCAACTGTGCTAAGAGATTGAGAGGTAGTGGGCAGATGTATGTAAATGTTGTACATGTCATGCAGTGCCTGTCACTGACACTGCATTCCTGAATTTTGGCTTGTTTGTAATAAAAGTAGAAAATGGTTCTTGGAAATGTCTTTTTTGTTCCATAACCTTTTTCTTGCCTCATTGTTTGGTGTGTTCCCCTTAAAACTTATGACTTTCCTCCTAGCCATTTGTTCTTTCAGACTTTAGTTGTCTGTTCCAGAGAGCTTGTAATAGTAATATTTTATGTCTTTTGGGGCCTTTTCACATGTTTGGGGGGATGAAAGGGAGAAAATTGTGTAGAAAAAGCTGAGGTTCACCTCTAGTGTTTGGTATTTAACTTAAAACTGTAACTTGGGCCTTATTTTTTTGCCTACTGGTTGGTCATTCATGAGTCATTGTGCCTGTGGTGTAATAGTGACATATGCCAATGGAAGTCGTTATGCAATATGTATTTTGTAATGCACTTTAATTGTGCTTATTGCCTACATTACAGTTTTTGCCTACTGGTTACTGTTACTCAGCAGTTCTTCGGCCAATGGTACAATACTGTGTACTGTATAGTTTGTGTTTATGAACAGTGTTCAGTATTAGATTGCTCATTCTTTTTTGTCTACAGTCATACTAACATGGCGTTTTGGAACCTAATCCATTTTTTCTGGTTTATATGCCTGCACTGCATTTTGCCTACTGGGCCTCATTTCTCCAGTTCTGCCTACAATGTAAGATGGAATCAACTTGATCGCTTTTTGGGTGTGTATTGCACCATGGATTGTGTAGCTCTTGGTGTGGCAGCTTCAGGTTTTTTTGCTTAACTGGAATGCATTTTGCAGTGGTCTTGTCAAGATGTAGTGCTACCTAGCGAATGTTGAAAAGAAAATGTAATTAAAGTGAAGACGAGTATAAAAATATTAGAGGGAAGAAAGAGGAGGTGGGTGTGTGGGTTAAGAATAAGTCTGACAGTAAATGTAAAGGTCGATAATAGGTAAGTTGATGGTAAAAAGGGAATGTGAGAAAGAGGTAGTGAGATAAGAAAAAGTGGTATTTTTCCGTTATTGGGCCAACAGTCTCAACACGATCGTTCAGCTGTAATCCACTTCCTTTATACAGCTGTTAACCAGATTTGGGTGTAAAAAATTGTTCTTTTAATAATATGTGTAAAAAAACTAAAGTATCTTTAGACATCTGGTTAACAGATATGTTAAGGAAGTAATTACAACTGAACGATCACGTTGAAATGGTTGACCCGATAAATTACACAGGCGAAAATAAAAAAAAAAGTTAGAAAACAGCATCTACAAAAATATCTCTCCAAACCTCCAGGTTGTATGATAATGAATCACTGATCAGTGACTTGAGAGGTAGTTTTCCGGATTGCTATGTACATGTTTTTTTTTTTCATGAACTGCTTAGAAAACCCAACATTTGCGATTGGGCTTAGGCTTTTAATGAAATGTTTCCTAACTTTGTAAAATAGAGTATACATGGATTTATATACAACAGTTGTTTCCGTTATCAATGAATTCTTTTTAAAGCAGTAGATGACGCTTTAAAAAAAAAAATGTGTACTAGCACAAGCAGCTGTTTCCAGGATGACGATCATATCTTTTCAGCTATCTTTATGGCTCAATAACTGTATGTGCACACTATGTGTTTTTGTACATTTCTATTTTGTGTGGCTTCACATTCTCAACAATTTCTTTTTTTTTAACTAGTCGTTTAACGGGCAAACAATGTAAATGTGGTTGAGCTGTGAATACAGTGTCTACATTTGGAGCTGTCTAACCACATTTAAACTGTTGCCCCAATAACGAAAAAGTACCGAAAAAGGAAGGAAGGAGGAGTGTGTGGAACACTGGAAATAATGGAATATGACATTGAGCTATATAGAGAGTTACGATGGTTATATAATAGTATATACTTGAAAAGGTGAAGCATTACTATAACAACTAATAACATTGCAACAAGGTAATGCAGAAGAGCCAGGTTCCAAGGAATCACAGTTGAAAATATATAACTTAAATGTGGTTAAAGTTATATATTTTTCAACTGTGATTCCTTGGAACCTGGCTCTTCTGCGTTACCTGGTTACATAATAGTAACAGGATGGCTAAAAGGAAATGTAAAGAAATAGAAAAGTGTTCAGAAAAAGAATAGGTAGTACGAAGGAGTACAGAAGAATAAAGTATGTCAGGGAAGAAGGAAAGTGCTATGATTAAGGAGACAAAATAAGGAAAGTTAGAGAAAAAGAAATGTTTGATTAGTTATAGGGGGGGAGTGATTAGCGAACTAAGTCATCATGATTGAATATAATTGCCAGACAGGCAGAGCTGGTATTAGAAGATGGAGACATAGGCAAGGGAGGGTGGGTGGAAGTTATTCAGGGCTTATCATGGAGTAGAGAAAGAGGAGCACAACAAAGTTCTTCAGGTAAAACTTTAGTTGTGTTCTGAAGGAGTGGAGTTTTTCCAGTTGTCTGAAAATTGAGACCCATAATTTGGATATGTAGGTAGAATACAAGGAATTGTGTGAGCTAGTTAGACACTTCCATCCAGTTTATCTGTTTGAGGGCTGTGCAGTGATGCAATTAGTTTGGTTTATTAATTGCAAATGTTGCAATCTTGTTGTAACATTACTCTAGCTTAGGTAGCAGGGTGGCTTGCAAGTTTGTGAAAATGAGGAATTCAGAGAGAAGACCTGGGAGCAAGTATGCAGGGACTGTAGTTTTCATAGCATTGTCAGACAGGAAAAGCTTGACCCTGTACAGCAGTACCAGTTTGTGGTAATTTTGATGGCAGTCTGAAAGTGTAGGTTGTATTGTAGATTTTCATCTGTGATGATTCCCATTAATTTTGTGTGGGTGACTACTTCAGTCTTAGTATTACTGGCTGATGTAATGGTAAAGTTTTCTGTTTTAAATTTATCACTCAGGCTTGAACAATATTGTTATTTTTTTAGAGATTAAGTAGCAGCTGGGACTTGCCCAACAAGTTTCTGTTGAAATGAAGGATTATTGAGTCTTGCTTAGCATTCATGCATGGTAGGGGCAGAGCAGAACAGACAGCATAATGAACTAAAGAAGCCTCCCCGGCAGCAATGGAAAAGTCATTATTAATATTTTAAGTAAAATTAGGTGAAGTACAGATCCATGAATAACCCCAGTACTGACTGGTTAAAAAGAGGAGTAGGAACTATGCCATTTCACTCATTAATCTCTACTGGAAAGATAACTATGGAACCATAATAGAGAGCCCTAGCTTTGTGAGTTTATGCAGCCGTTTTTGATTCGGAAATGGTATTGAATGCTTTGGATAGATCTAGGAATAGAGTTGAGACTAAATTACCCTTGTATCTGGGGTGGTTGATGGTGCTGAGGAAGCTAAGTAGTGTAATGTTTGTGTTGTGATTTAGAGGACATCTGTCCTGTGTTGGACACTAGTTTGTTATTTAAGACATGTTGAAGGACTTGTGTATGTACACATTTTTCAAGAATTTTGGAGATTGGTGGAAGGATGGTAATAGGATGGTGCAGAGATAGTGTTGTCGCCTCACAGCAAGAGGTTCTCTGGTTTGATTCTCGGCTCAAGTGCCTTCTGTGCAGAGTCTGCATATCCTCCCTGCATTCATGTGGGTTTTCTCTGGGTGCTCCGGTTTCTTCCCACATTTCAAAGACATGCATCTGGAGTGTTTCTCCCCGGGCCTCCGCTGAAAATTGGCTTTGTTCCAAATCAGACTTTCCCGATAAACAAATGTTAGATAAATAAATAGGTCTGTTCAGTGGAATGTCATCTTTTGTCAAAGGCAAGATGTAGGATTGTTTCTTGATATGTGGGACATGGGCTTCCTGAGCACATCTCCTTTTTATGACTGAGAAGGGGTAAGCAAGTTTGATGTGCTGATAGTGTAGTTAGCTTTAGTTTAAGCAGATGTATTTTAATTGCTGAGGTTGAGACAGGTTTAAGAGGAAATGAGTTGTTTGGATTTTGTAGTAAAGGTAGTGGTTGAGGAGGAATGTTGGTGTGATTATCCTTGCCTAGGTTAGTCATAGACTATGTGCTGTTCTTCAAATTATAGATGTCTATAGTTCTTTAGGGTGTTTCTAGATAGCTACATAGTTAGTTATATAGTTATTAGGATTGTAACTTGCATAATATTTCATTGCTTCTAACTTCTTGGAGAGAGAGTGTGTGTGTACGTGCCTGTGTGCACGTGAGATAGATATTACTGCTTGTATGACGATGGTATTGAATGTGGAGGCTATTCTTTAATTAGTATCTGTTGGGGATGGATTGAAGTTGGATGCCATTTCTGGCTTTTGACATGTGTTTTTTTTCTAGGTGGGGCTGTTTCATCGAGTATTCCTAAGAAAGTTGGATTAAACACTTGGCAGTTTGAAAGTGCAGGTCAAAAGTTTCGATTTTCGTCTACGAGGGTGATGAAAGTGTGTATGCTGAAATGTAATGGGTTTCATACTAAGTTAAAGTGATGGGATTTTGGGGAGAAGGTTTGCAGCCTGATTGCAAAGGTTGGTTGGTGATCATTAAAAGCATTTGATAGGATGCCAGTTTCAAATATAATGTTTGGGTGGGAGGTTAGGATCCAGCCTAGAGTAGAGGAAATATTAGGTGTTTATATATCTGGCCGGTAAGTTAATGTATTGAGCAAAGGTGAAGAGATTAATTGAAGGAGATGAGCAGTCACAGACTGTAGACTGACAGTTAATGTTTAGGACAACTAGAATGAGGACTGTATGAGGGATGTGAGATGATGTCCGAGACAGTATGTCTTTCTTGGTGGATATGTTATTGTCAGGTAGAATATATTGCGCTATGAAGCAGATGTTGTAAATAAAGAGTTAAAAAGGCTAAGAGTATCTCATCATTGTTGAACCAGAGTTTGTGGATAGTTTTAGGTTATTGCTTTAGATGATTGCAGTTCTACCAGCTTTTTTAGTTGTCCTGTCTGTTCTCTGTATGTGGTAGCTTGGTAGAATAATGTGCTCATCTTTTATTTTTAACCAAGTATCACAGTATGAATAGGTCAGGTGAGGTGGAGGGATATATAGGAGTGAAAGTCATGAAACAGGGTGGATATGCTCCTGATATTCATACTGAATATCTTGAGTCTCAAGTCTTAACTACTTCAGCATATAGCATGTACCTAGAAAGAGATTATTCGAAATGTAGAATTTTTCTTGTACTGTATGTTTAGCTTTGCTTTTCTAGTTTCTTATTGGGGGGGGGGGGCTTCAGAACTCACAAGTCAGTGATGTCTTCATTAGTGCACAGATGGCAGCCTTTTATGGCTGCCATCATGCACGTGCAATTGCTTCATACACAGGAAGACAAATTTGAGAACTTTCTAGAATGAACCAATGAAGTTTAGGTTCTTCAGCAGAACTGATTCAGTATGTTCTGTCTAGTTGCACTGGAGGAATCTACTACTAGACATTAACTGCTAGCCACCCAACAGCCCACTAGATAAGTTAAACTTGTTGAACAATGCACCAACAAAAACTGTGGGTGATGTCAATTTAGATAGCATTTTTTATGCAGGGGAAGCCCCCTGCACCACCACGTGGCCTGTTGTCATCTGCCTTTCGCTTGCCTACATTTATCCATCCCATTCCCATCCTACCTATCTTTTCCCACCCCATCTTTCTACTGGCCTCCTGTTACTTAATCTGTATTCTCACTTTTTATCTTTTTTTCACCTTGCTAGCTAGCCTGCTACCATCTTTTGCTCCCATATTCCCCCATGAAGATCCTCCGTTCTTTCACAGAACCTATATCCTTTGCTACTTCTAAGTTGCCTGAGCCAAACCCTTGCCTCTTATGCTGAACGTATTACCCAGTTGTGTCATCCTCTTCTTGCCGAGCCTGTAGAGTTCCTTTTGTGCTGTTTTGTTTTTGGATCCCTCACTTTTCCCTTTTTCATTAATTTGTTTTTAGTTGTACAGATGTAATTTTCAGCCCTTAGCTTGGCCTTTCTGCCCACCTCAGTTGTACCACAAAGTGAGCTGCTAAGCAGATTTCACACACATGGCACATCTTTCTGCATGTTAGTTCTGCTCACTGTTCACATGTACAGCATCATATAATGTGATTTACAGCTTGGTATAGTTCAAGTTTAACTACACAGTCTTGATTAAGTTACATACTAATTATAGCTCTGTTGTATTCCACTGTATATATCATGGGGAGTCTGCCATTTATTCAAAATCCCCTTACATTCACTAGATTTGCGTGGCATCATCTGCTGTTGGACTTTTTCAAGTAACATTGTGACTGCTTTTAAGAATGGGAATCGGAGGGCTTAAGAAGGGAACTCCCCCTATCTTATTAGGCTGTTGGAGTCTGAATATGATAAATTATATTGCACAGCATTACATAATATGGGATACTGTCATTTCTGGAAAAGCATAAGGAAGCACCTTAGAAGGTTGCTAGACATCACACAGACTGTGGAAGAGTGTCATGACAAGTAGAATGAGCTAGGGCAATGCCACTCCTGGGACCTTCTGGAGGTAAGGGCTTGTATCACAGTGAGGACCTCAGAATCTATGGGTAGGCTCTTGTGTTATATTTGATGTTGTGTACCCTAATTCAAAATACCAAGGTAGAATGTTAGTGTGTTCACTGCAAAATGATGCTTCATCTTAGTAATGACAGTACTGGATGTTAGATTAGGAAGTAGGGCAATCTCAAACCAATTGGAATAAGAGTCTGCTAATACAAAGTAATGTTGACCATTCCACTCAAAAAATGTCAGTGGCTACTGTCGACCAAGGTAGTTCAGGGAACTACTTCAACTAAATCAGATTCTTCTACTGATGTGGCTTTGTACTATTACATACAGAACAAGATGAAAGTACTCTCTGTCTTGAGACATAGAAGGCCAAAATACTAGTCCTCTCACCCTCCTTTTAGTAGAATTGGTTCCTGGGGGGCCACAATGCAAGGTAGCAATATACTCTGGTTGCAAGGACTTTGAAACAATTACTTTTGGACCTTTCATGATACCATTGTCAGCCAAAATCTCATCTCTGTAAGGAAAATAAGGTTGCACTTCTTGAGGTAAACTAGATTGCTTTGATGGCCATCTTTGATTGATAAAGTGGTTGAGCTTTTGTAAAACCGGATCTGAGGCTGTATTATTTCTAAGCTCATCAAGACATGTGGAAGAAAAGTTTCTCACTTCCATGACTTCAAAATTAAGTTGCTCATTCTCATGCTGTTCAATGGTATTTCTGGGTGATCTGGGTAATATATCAGCAAGATAAAGAAGTTTGCCTTTTGTGTAGACTACATTAAAATTGTACCTGAACTTGAACTTCTGTGGATTCAGCTTAAGATTCATGTCACATGCTCTTTCCAGATCTTTCTTGAGATTTCTGTCATGCTACACTTCATCATGACCTCCTACTAAAAGGTCATCTACTATAATAGCACAAGGATACCCAGAGAAAATTTACTCCATTGCACGCTGAAAGACTTCACTGGCAGAATTTATCCCAAATGGCATTCTCAAAAATCTGCATCTGCCAAAAGGAGTACTGAAGTAGTTAGCAACAAGGATTTCTTGTCAAGCAAAATGTGCCTAAATTAACTTTTTGCAAAAAACAGTGGCATTTGGCATCAGAGTTGCAACTTATTCGACTGTACACATTGGGTGATGAGGTCTTTTTCAGTGCTTTGTTCAAATCTCATGGAACAATACATATTCTGATATCATCTGAGCTTTTCTTATGAGCTAACACCATAAAAGATGCCCACTCAGTTGGCTCATCAACTAGACAAATTACACCTTGACAATATGGCGTTCGAACATGTAAATGTTCGACAATGTAATATAGACCCATGTATGAGGTGGTATGGACAAGTTTTTGAGTGTGTGTGTGTGTGTGTGTGTGTGTGTGTGTGTGTGTGTGTGTGTGTGTGTGTGTGTGTGTTTGTGTCTCTGCATGAACACGATCAAATACTGATCTAGCACTAAGTCCTGGCATCTAGGACAAGTGTGATCCATGCATGGCAAAGTAGTCAGTTCTTCGCCTCTGACCATGAGAACAATCTCTGTCAGGAGTTTCACTGCTAGTTCCATAGCCCTGGCTAGAAGTCTGGGTGCTACCTGAATGTGAGTGATGTTTGTGGATGAGATCTCATCACGACTACATCCAGGACTACAAACATGTGACTTAGCATGTTTGGGTGTGAACAGCACAATCACTGACAGAGTAGTGGAAGTAATACCACTACAGGAGTGGGATTCTGCTTGCCCACATCGGCTGATACCAGACGATGTAGAGACAATTAAGGAATGTGTATGCCCACCCTCCCCCAACAGATATTCTATTATAGATACTGCCAATCCAGTGTGTTATTCATCCTGTCCAAGGAGAAAACCACATGGTCCAGGTAGTCTCACACGTCAATGCACAAAGTTTAGTACTTACACTGTGTCTTCCAAGGCCCTGGTGGAATATGCTTGTGCCTCTGTGATGGCCCTGCACCTACATCATGTGGCAGTTACTGACACAACAACATCATTAGGAGGGTGGGAAGCAGGCATCCTCTAAGCACTTCTTTCAAGCCGCCTGTATGGCACTCTGTCCTCATGGTAGCTACAGGGAAAATCAACTCATTCTGCAACTGGAGAAACCACACTACCCTGATCAACTGTGTTAACCTCAACCTGTCCTATGTCTGAGGTCTCTGTGTCATGGGTATGCCTAGACATACTGACTGTATCTGAAATATGTGAAAGGGATGTTGGATACACAACCTCAGTGTCACACTGACCCCCTGCACCCATACACTATGCCTCTTCATTGCCATCATCATCATCATAATCAGAGGCTACCAATACTCTTGATATCAAGTGGTAGGAGTTCCACAGTACCACTGGCAAGGTCACCTGTGATAAGTAATCAACACAACTAAGAAAGAAATGGAATATAAACTGATCAAACTTAAGTTATGTAAAATGTATATTAAAAAATAATATATGTTGATGTAATGAAAAATACTTTCATGTATACATACATCTACCTTATCTACTAAAATAAGAATATGAAATTGGTGCTTACTATGTGCAGTTGGTCATGCAAACTGAAAACTAGATTTGCCTACATATAAGAAAGGGAGATGAAACATGGCTGATAAGCATCACAATGCAAATAAGAGAAGAAACAGAAAATCCCCTTGACAGTTGCAGAATAAGAAGCATCTCATACAAAAGTGTGCTGTCCAGTTTACTTTCCCCTCTCTTTCTTAGTATCAGTTCTATCCCACCCTTCTCACACACTTTCTCTCGCTCTTTTCATATTATATGTATATATATATATATATATATATATATATATATATATATATATATATATATACACATATACATACACACACACACACACACACACACACACATATATATATATATATATATATATATATATATATATATATATATATATATATATATAGATAGATAGATATATACTGACACTGAGAATTATGTAATTATATTGCATACCTGGAAGTTCTGCAGTTTATGCACTTGGGTTGTCCTCCCCTTCAGCCCAGTCAACCATTGTGTGAACCCTGTGCTAAGTTGTCCGTATCTCTGACAATGGACATGGAACTTTTCTATTTCAGTCAGTGGTAGTTCAGCAGCAGGACCACTCCCCCACCCCCCATAGTCATACATTTCCAGGCAATTTCAGCTATCCTATGTCCCACCTGTGTGAACATGTCACTGGCCCATTGTCTTATTTTTGGATAGATAGTGCCTGCCCTCCTACCACATTGAAGTTGTTGACCATCTCTTCCTAGATATGGTGAAAGAAAGACTTGTCACCTCTGTCTCTCTAAGATGACAGTTGATGACATAATGACAGATGATTACTTCATTCTTTGCATCACTGTATGGTGGTCTATTGGGTGCAGATGTCTTGGTTGTCATAGCCATGTATAAGAGGAAACATAAAAGGGAAAAAAGTAAGCCAAAAACTGATAAAAAAGTACATATGAATGTATCCATCAATCATTCTCAAAATAACTGAAAACGTAAGGCTCCATATGACTACGCACAAGTTAATACAGACCCCCCCAAAAAAAGAAAGGGAATAAAAACAATGCTAAATGTATGTCAGAAGGACAATAGCTGTTTAACTCTGTTGTACATTGCAGCATTAACAAAAATAATTTCAAGTAAAAACAGATAAAATGTTAACTTTTTCTGACCTTGCTAATAAGTAATACATCACTCTTCTGCCGTAATTGTTCAACTTCCCAGATGTTTCCCTAAATGTCAGGTAACATTCTTTCTTTAGTAACATTTTAATGGACAATAAATAATTGATATACATGGCTATGCCAACAGAAAGGGAGGAAAATGTAGACAGTAAACCAATGGGTGTATTGTGAAATGCAGTCCATCAGTAATGTTAAAATGAAGCATTTTGTGAAAAACAACAACATATCTGTGCACTAAGTTATTTTACAAACAAGTTTTGAAAGCAAATATCAGTATTGAGATTTCTAGATCAAAACAGACTTCCTACTATAATACAAGTTCCTTACCTACACAGTTACCTTTCTATAGTGCAGATTCAGACTTCTAGCACTATGAATGTGCAACTGAGGTGTGACCTTAGCATTCATGAATTCCACAATCTGCATAAAGTGCAGGACATGTAAATATGGTGTAAGGACCTACACATTTGTGTGCACATGCCTTAACACTGCTCAGTGCTCATCCTTACAGTGACATCTGCTAAGGGCTTGCAAGTGTGAATGATCAGTCTGACTGCAGGAACAATCAGGTTTCACAATCAGTTCTATTTTTGGTGTACACTTACTGAGGGTGTGTTAGGGAGAACAGACTGAAAAGAAAGACTTGAGTACATTAACTGACTTAGGAGAGCAACATTCTTAACTTTTGAATGGATTGTTTATGACCACACATTGTGCCTCTGAGTAAAATTTGTCTCCAATTCTAAGGAAGTACATTACACATTGATATCAAAAGCAATGCAAATAACATAGCAGTCTTGTAAGAAAACCATAGATAAGGAAATGATGCTCAGAAAATAAAGAGAAGAAAGGAGCTGATGTGTTTCCAATGGTTGTTTTATATTATGTGAGGAAGAATTAGCTTAACTGTTGCCAATATCCCATTTTGCCATACATCTAAAGCCAAATTACCAAGGATGACTTTCAGAACTCGGCTCTGTTGTACTTGTAAGGTGAACTGACACAATGGCATATCTTGAGTATGTGTAATCTACTCTTCTCTTCCTAGTATATGTCTGTGTCAAACAGTGATAATAATGTCAAGTGTATGTTATTAATGCCCTGGTGTGACAGTTCATATCCATAGATGGTGCTGTTTCTGTGAATGTACTGATGTTTAAGGAGCATACATTAATGTTGCAAGACAACAGATGTGGGAAACATCACAAATGTATATTTAACTACTTGATTCATAAAGTTTCTTTTATTTACATTTTTTCTCTTAATCCTTGGCATTTGGTATTGCATGCTATTGACTGGCAGCAGTACCTAATGATGAGCAACAATTCACTTCCTGTGGAAAATTGACAAATCTAATTTGGAATGCCATCAATAGCGCAGTTGAGACTGGTGCCAGTGTGCCTTCATCAGCACTTTGGACAGTATTGAGTGAATAAATTCCACCAGTCAGCTAATTATTGCTGTGGCACAAGGTGTAAGTGAAGTGAGATTAGAGAAAGAGAGGCCACATAATGCAGGTTGAAAATCTAGTCTAAGGATTTTTTATGACTGGATTCAGTATAAATATTGACACACAATGTTGTATATGTAATGAGCTGTCTCTGATAAATGATCAAAATTTTACTTGTACTCCATTTGAATTGATATTACAAAGGTGCTGTGGTTGTAAAATCACATCTTTTCATTATTAATAACAATAAGTGCAATGGATATTGTGACATATGACATTTTGTATAGTGTGCAAAAACAAAAGCAGTAAGATAAGTAATGTGGACATATATGTCTTATATTCTGGAGAACTTATATCTCACAAGTATTCATCATGACAGTTACATGATTTATTGTAAATTTTGATGTCATTAGTAATTGCATCTACTTCGGCAAGAATGACCTCCTGCCATTCTTTGTGTGTCCACTTTCAAAATAATTTCCATTACATGAAATCTTGATGATGTATAAGCTAAATGCTAATTGTGATGTGGCAGACAGATGTGAAAATGACAATGTGTCATGATAATGCTATAATTGCTGTGCTTCTTGCTACATATATCTATTGTGTGTTGGTCTGCAATACAAGGTAATTTTTTTTGTAATTCCTTTTGCATTTGCACTCCACTCAGTGTGCAAACTCAGTTCACTGCCAAAGGGAAAAGGTAAGAAATTTAATTTGGGCTGCCTTCTGTATTGCAAATGAGCCTGGCACCAGTATGTGGCCATCAGCACTCTGTATAGTACTTAGTGAAGAAATGCACCTGCAAAGTAACGTTCCCCATGGTGTAAGGTGCAAGTGTAGTGAGCTTAGATAGAGGACAGCTGATGCAGGGGTTGAATCCAGTTTATAGATAATTTACAGGGCGGGGGTGAATAAATATTACATACATTGTATGTCCTTGTGTTTAAAACTCAGCTATTGTCAGTATTGCTAACAACATTTCAGCTGTTGTGTCCCCTTCCCCATTACTTGGCATTACTTAAAGACCTGACGTGTGCCAGAAATTAAAGTTCTGATGCAGCAAGGAGATGTGAGAGGAATTAATGTGTCACTAATGGATTTCTTGCTCTTGTCATTGCTAAATATCGTCTTTGTTTTTAATTTTCCTTTCAGTTGTTTTCATTTTTTTTTATAATGACTTTTTCGTTTCTCTGCCATTTGGCAGCATCCTAACATGGTTCATGGCTGGAGGAAAAAAGTGAAAAATGTACTTTATGCTGCCTTCTGTCCTTAGCATTTGCATAGAGATTGGCATTGTGCACCAGTGCTGAGTGAAGGTGAATGGTGTTCTCCAGTTACTTTCATGCCAATGTGCTTAAATCTGTTACTCTCTGGGAACACAGAGTAAAGGCAACACTTTGAAACAGTTACTCTAACAGTTCTTAGGCTGCTGAATGTAATGAACTAGAAGCTCCTATGAGATCTTTTGAGATAATTCCCCTGTCTGTAGACTGCCTTTTTGCATAGTATTAAGGATTCGATTACATGTGTATGTCAAATTATTATTTCATGTCATTTTATATTCCTATCACATATTTAACTCCAAACGTCTGTATTTATCTCCACTTACAATATGTCATTAACATAGTATTCAAATAGTGCAGAAAGAACACATTTGCAAAACATTCCGTCCTCAACAGGGACACTTCAGTGAACCACCCTTATTCTTCTTATGTGTTAATATAGCAATAACTGAAGTGTGTGTGGTATATTGAAGATTTACCCACGGTTGATGTGGTTTAATCATGAGGATTTCGCCCTTGTGATTAAACAAAGCCAATCGTGGGTAAATCTTCAATATGCCACACCCACTTTGGTTATTACTGTTATATAATGACATTATTTAAGAAAAAAATTACTTACTTTTCTTGAATAATGTCTTTGTATAATGGTGCCATGGTGTTCTTCCACATTGTTTCCTGATTCTGCTGCTTTGTTGATGTACTGTGGATGCGTATGGGATTTCTGTTCCTATATTTATGCAGTACATCAGTGCTTTGGAAAGCAAGCAATGGAGGTAGGAAGACCTCCAATGCTGTATGTATGTATTTATTTATGTATATATGTATTTATTTTATTTATTTATTTTATTTTTTTATTTAGGAGGGAGAAAAGAAAGCTGTAACCTACAGACAGTTGAGAGGTACGAGTGATGCGGAAAATACAGGGACAATCTGATAGGTTTCTTTAGTTTTGCAGAACGTACCTGATTTTTATTTTGTATTTTCTCTGCTCTTGTAAGTGCATCTAAACTATCTGGCAGTTACAGCTTTTTTTCTTTAAGAAATGTGGACTAAATAAAGGAGGGATGGGTAATGTTGCTGTTTTGCATTGTCTGAAGAAAAGAAAGTCTGAAATAGAAATGCTTGTCATTACTTAGTGACTTCATTTCTCAGTAATTTGTCGGAAAATCACAAATTTTATGAGGAATGAAGTCACTAATGACAGGTATTTCAGTTTCAGACTTTCTTTCCTTCAGACTAATGTGTGTCTATACATACCAATAAAAGTCTGGCTGCTCACTGATACTTTAGCGGCTGGACTTTTACTGTTTCTATATTCTCAATTTACAACGGGCTTGCTGGTTGGGCTGACTAGTCAGCATGCTCATTTTTGAATGGTAATGACCAGTCATTGCATAATGTTGGTTTTGCTCTCCTACCCCTTCTTGCTCCCTATAGCAAGCACTTTATTGTACAGAGCATGACAGATTATTAATGAAAAAGCACTTAAGAGTAATACACTATAAAGATTCTACATGTCCCATAAAAACTATTGGTATTTCTCTCTCCATCTCCATCTATCTCTCTCTCTCTTCACCCCTTCTGCTTCAGTAAATTGTCACTGTCCCTGTGAGTTACACGATTTAGAAAGTACAGTTGTGTACACTTACCATAAATGTAGATGTTCGAGTGTATTCACTTCTGCAGTCATCACACTTGGGTTATTTGCCTGCAGGTAGCCCTCAGTCAGCCCGAATACCAGAGTCTTAGTATTTCTGCATTGGATGCTGTTGCTTCTTCCATGACGTCAGGTCGTCAGGGGTATAAAAACAGGCAGCTGACACCATTACATCAGTTTTTCTTGCCCCAAATGTCAGGAGCCCAAATAAGGAGCTAGTACATGGTGTGGAAACCACCACCAGTAAAAAGTAAATACCAATACCATTAGGAATATTTGCAGATGACTGCACTCACATTGCTAAAGTGGTTCAGATTGAGACTCCCTATGCTGTGGAATAAAATCCCGTCCATGTGAGGCTTCAAGAGAAATCTAGACCTGTGGATGGGAAACCTATGAACCTATGAACCTATGAATAACCATAGAGAGGAGAGATAGAAAGACAGAAAAAAACAGGGGGCTGGAGGAAGGGAAACCAGGACTGTAACAGTGAATACACTCGAGCATCTACATTTATGGTAACTGTACACAACTGTACTATGTTCTTTGTGTTTCACTGTTGAAGTCATCACACTTGGGTTGATTCCCAAAGCTGAGGAAGGGTGGAGGCAGTCAAGAAGAGTTAGGGCTGGCTAGTAGGCCCTGCAAGACTGCTGTAGCAAATCCTGCCCTGGATTTGGAAAAGATAGGTAAGCGGTAATGCTTGGTGAAGGTGTGTACAGAACTCCAGGTTGCAGCTTCCAGAATGTCCCTGGTAGGGACTCCCCTGAGAAATGCTGTAGAGGTGGAAGTAGCCCTAGTGGAATGTGTTCTGATCTCCTGTGGGGTAGGTTTTCCATGGTGCTTGTAGCAGAAATGGATGCAGTGTGCTATCCATTTGGAAATAGTTTGTTTAGAAATGGCATTGCCCTCTGCCCTGTTGCAAAGCTGACTAGTAGCTGGTCAGATTTTCTGAAAGGCTTAGTCCTATCAAGGTAGAACCTGAGCTGTCTGTGCACATCCAAAGAGAGCAGGATCCTTTTCCCTTTATTGTGAGGGTTAGGGAAGAAGGTTGGCAAATGGATGGATTGGTTTAGGGCTACACTGGACACCACCTTAGGCATAAAGGACGGGCTAGTCCAGAGGGAAACCCTGTCAGCATGGAAGATAATAAAGGGTTCCACAGCCATTAGTGCCTGTAGCTCAGACACTCTTCTAGCTGAAGCAATGGCTAGAAGCAAGGCTGTTTTCCAAGAGAGGAATTTTAACACTGCTGAAGCAGCAGGTTCAAAAAGCGTGAGCTTTTCCAGTACAAAGTTAAGGTCCCAAGTAGGGGCGGGTGCTGTCCTTGGGGGCCTTAAGTTGTTAGCCCCTCTCAGGAACTGTTTGATGAGAGGGTGAGAAAATAGAGGTGGTTCAGTGTTGTAATGAGCCAAAATGGCAGAGGCATGAATCTTAATGGAGGAGAAGGATTGGCCTCTGTGGAGTAGCTCTGCTAGGTAATCCAGGATTAGAGGTAAGGAGGGCACAGCTGTGTCCTTTCCTTTAGACTGAATCCAAGAACAATATCTTTTCCACTTTTCCGCATAGGATTTCCTAGTACTTGGCCTTCTGGCTTCAAGAATGATGTCCAGCACCTGTTTACTTAGGGTTGCTGGTGGAGCATTCAAGGAATAAGCCAGGCTGCAAGATTTAGGGTTTGTAATTGTGCATGCAAAATCTGTCCCTCCTGCTGTGACAGCAGGGTAGGGGTCTGGTATAGGTGCCAGGGTGGCATCTTTGTCAGGCTGCACAGGAATGGGTACCAGTGCTGGCGTGGCCAGTCCAGGGCAATCAGAATTGTCCTTGGCCTGTCTTATTTTATCTTAAGTAGTACTCTTGAGAGAAGGGGCAGAGGAGCAAAGGCATAGATCGAGAGGTTTTCCCATTGAAAGGATAGGGCATCCACTTTCCAGGCCCTGCCGTGAGGGTTCCTGGTGCATAATTTGATTAACTGGTGGTTGTGGGGGGAGGCAAAGAGATCCACCTCTGGGGTCCCCCACGTCTGGATCAGGGAGTTGAAGGTGCTGGGCTCCAATTTCCACTCATGTGGGTCTAGGAGATTTCTGCTTAAGTCGTCTGCCAGTGAATTTTGTTTGCCTGGCAGGAATTGAGCTTGTAGATGGACTTGGTTGTCCAAAGCTGTGCTCCACAGAGTCATGGCTAACCTGCAGAGTGGGTAAGAATGGGTTCCCCCTGCTTGTTTATGTACCACATAACTGTGGTGTTGTCTGTTTTTATCAGCAGTTGTCCTGGAAGTATTAGGTATTTGAAAGCTGTCAGAGCATTCTGTACAGCTAGCATCTCCTTTTGGTTGATGTGCAGGAGAATTTGGCTTGGGCTCCAATGTCCCTGTATGCATTTGCCAGCCATGTGGGCCCCCCATGCATAGTCTGATGCGTCTGTGGTCAGGGTTTGGGGGGTGTGGGGTAGAGTAAAATGCAGTTCCTTGTTGTGGTTGCATACTTCTGCCCACCAAAGGAACTCTGCCCTCAGGCAAGGTATGATAGGAATGACTGTTTCCGGGTCCTGAGAATGATGGCACCAAAGACTTTTTAAGTACCATTGAAGTTTCCTCATATGCAGTCTTGCATATGGAATTAGCAGAATACATGAGGTCATGAACCCTAGGACTTGCAGTATTTTTCTTGCAGTTAGCTGGGTTCTGGTGACCATTTGCTTGAAGTAGTCTGTCAGATACACTTGTTTTTCTGAAGTGAGAAATGCCATCTGGGAAGTTGTGCCCAAGCTTGCTCCCAGGAATACAATCTTTTGACTGGGCACCAGTTGTGATTTCTTTTCATTGATGGTGTACCCCAAAGAAGTGAGAAGACTTTTTACAAATGCCAGGTGCTGAAGCAGCAATTCCTGGCTGTCCACCTGAATCAGGCAGTCATCCAAATATGGGTAAATTTGGATATTTCTCTGCCTGCAGTATGCAATGGCTGGAGCCAGGCATTTTGTGAATACCCTGAGTTCAGTAGATAAGCCAAAGGGAAGTGCAGAGAACTAATAATGCATAGATCCTGTTCTGAAACATAGATATTTCCTGCATGATTCCCTGATGGGGATGTGCAGATAAGCTTCTTTTAAGTCTAGGGTGACTAACCACACATCCTTGGCTAGCATAGGGAGAAGCTGTTACAGGGTAAGCATTATGAATTTTGGTACCACCAGGAAGGTGTTGAGAATTGAAAGATCCCGAATTGGGCACCAAAAGCCCTCTTTCCTGGGTACCAGGAATAGTCTGGAGTAGAAACCCTGACTCCTTTGTTCTACTGGAACTGGCTGAATAGCTCTGATGTTGAGCAGGGAAAGAACTTGGTTTTGAGCCTCTGCCCACTGGTTTGGAGGAAGGTCTGGAAACCTGCTTGGAGTTGGCAGTGAATGGAAATAAAATTTGTACCCCTGGGATATAATGTTGAGGACCTATCGGTCCTGAGTGATGGACATCTAGTTTTTTGCATGAAGGGCAAGTTTTCCTCCTAGGGGCACAAGCAATTGGGCAGGGCTGGGAGGCAGAGTTGAGAAGTTATTGTGAACGTTTTCCATAGGGAGGTGGCTTATCACTCCCTGTTTTAGGGGTGGGAGCACTCCATTGCTTAGATCTCTGCATACCCTGAGACTGTTGTCTGTTTCCCCTGGGTCTTATTTGGGAAGGCCTGGAGGGGCTGGAAAGGACCAGTGTTTTGAAGGGCAATGCCTACTGAATCGAGGTGGTTGCACTTGTAAGAATTCTTTAACAGTTTGCATAGATTTAGCTTTTTCTTCCATCTTTATAAGAACTTCTGCTTTGGTGCCAATCAAAACATCCTTATTTAAAGGAGCATCTAGTAATTTAGATCTGACATGCTCTGGCAAGGTCTGCTCCTTCAGCCAAGCATGTCTTCTCAGTACATAGCCAGTGACTGCAGCCCTGCAAGATGCTTCTAGGGCATCAATACCGCACTGCAAAGTATGCCGACTAACTTGGTTTGCAGAATGCATAAGCTCTTGCAAATCTTTTTTTTCTGCACAATCTGGAAATATTACCATTTTTTGTTTAATGGGATCCATAATATGTTGCTGGTACTTCAGCATGTGAAACTGGCAATTCAAAGCCCTGATAGCAAGAGTTCCAGAGGTATATACATTCTTACCCCATCTGTTTAAAGCTCTGGAATCCCTGTCCGAAGGGGTAGGATTTTTGGCTGCAGTAGCCTTAATACTTTTAGGCCCCTGGGAAATGATCTCTGGATCAGCAGTAGGATTCTTGAAAAGAAACTTGTGGGAATCAAGTACTTGGTAGTACCTGTCCGGTTTCCTAGGGGCTGGAGGTAAGGTGTCTGGAGTAAGACTGGATTCCAAGAAAACATCATCCACAACATCTAGGACAGGGGGAATAGCTAAAGGCCTGTGCTGAGGTAGCTCTAAAAATTCTCTGAGTCTCTTTTTGGACTGAGGATAGTCTTGGCATTCCCAATGGAAATGCTCTCAAAGTATGCAAGGTTTCACCAAAAGAGAGATCCTCTGGAGAGGAGCAGATGGAATGGATTCCTCTGCATCTGAATCCTCATAGGCTGATAAGGGCGTGTCCTGATAATCAGAAAGGTCAGAGTCAATGCTTAAACTTTCTTTACAAATGAAAGTTTCAGCATTACCAACGACTCCCACTTACCTAACATTCAACAATTCAAGCACTCAAAGCATTCATTTGACCAATTCTGACCCCAAAAAATCCTTCAGCCAAGGGAAAATTTGACTAAATAAACGGAATCCACTGGCATATATGATGCATGATGTGAGGCAGCGTTACCTACCACTGTTGAAATCAGTGCTTTTACACATTACAACTTTTTAAGATGGTATTCTTTCAGCACTTGTAGAAACAAGTTAAATGGATGAACTGTGATTTGTATTTAGATAATATCCCCCATTAAAGGAGCCTCTCGGTCAGTGTTGAAGTAATGTCACTCACACATGTGCTGCATGTTGCAAATGGCTAATTAACAGTGATTGTCTATCTGGTCTTCAGTGAGCAAGAAGGATTTACTGGACTTACTAAAAGGTCTCCCATGACATGCAAAGTGTAACGGAGCCTCTGGGCCAGTAGCCTAATATCGTCCTATGAGCCTATGAACAGTCATATAAACTCCTTTATTATGTGTGCCAAGGCAATGTCAGAACATCTGGTACTGAGATAACTTGTTTCCTGTATTTATTTTTAAATTTTAAAACCATGATTAATACTGCCCTTTTATTAGCCTTTGGGCAAGGAACATTTGCATCTGGTCTTTGAAAGTTAATTTGCACAATGACTATGAAAATCAGATTTGAATTATGTTAAAAAAGTTTTTTTTTTCTTAACTAAAAAATGTGTGGCATTGCATTCACAATAGCTGCAAAAATAGCTTATGAGGAAACAAGTAGAACAAGGTGGTACTGAAAAATGACCATAAGCCCTGTTACATTCCTCACAGAATCTTAAGTAATCCTGTAACACAAACAAGAGCGAACAAAAGCAAACATCTGAGAGTGATTTGGTTTGCTTTGACTGGATGTCAAGAGAAAACGCTGGATGAGTGAAAGGACAGGGAGAGGTCACAGTAAATGGAAGAGTACACACTAAAACTGTGGGGGTGGGTGTTGTGATTCAAGAGTCATTCATTGTACTTGTCTTCCATTGGAATTCACAGATCTGCTGGTGAGTTAGATCTTCAGTTGACGTGCAAGAAATCTGTAAACAAGCAAGTAAGAAATGGAAAGAGTGAGCTGTAACTGAAGTAAAGCAGAGGAAAAGATCAGGGGAGTGGTGTGAACCTGAATGCATTACTTGCAAAGCTACTATATTTAAAGCAAACAAGTATGAGCAGTTCCTGCACAGCAGAGAAAACATACTGTCAGCTTCATCAGAAAGGAATCTGTGGCTGGTTTAAGTTATTCAAAGGTGACGAGACAGGATTACATACACCAACAGAATACTGCTGTACACAGCAAGGATGTGTCCTAGAAGGAAATAGCATATGGCAATGTTATTATAATGTTACTGATAAATCACAATATGGTTTATACTGCATTATTTTAGAAGTCTCACTTTATCATTTTATCCTAGAAGCCATTTGCACAAGGTGGAGGCAACCACAGGAGATTTAACAGAAAAGCCTGAAAGGCATATGAAGAGTGACTAGCAGACCAAAGTATGGATTTAGCTGAGATGCCAAAAACAACTGAGCAGTTAAAGGCCTAAAGCTTTTTGCTAGGATTTGTATTAATCTGACAATCATTTTCCACTGCTTGACCAAGCAAAGTTAATTTACCTATAACTGTTATTGAACAGTAGTATATCAAACCATGACTACACATTACTTGACCAATCCAACACATTGCATATCATTTCAGCATCACAATTATTACTTTAGTGAAACACAGACATCAGATGGATTAAATGGTTGCAACCAGTGCTTACTGCCAATTAACCCTAACTGATTGGAGCCAGTTATTCGAAGATGTGCTCAAGGCAGTAATTTTAAGGAGGACATTTTTTTGCCTCGTAACTGTGCCCTAAACACTTCAGAGCAACAGGTAGCACTGTTGATAATCAGCCTTTCTATTTTGTCTTACCCATAGCATAATAATTTCACTTAATTCCTCTGGGCCATCTTACATTCTGCCAAGCAGCAGCTGTTGAGCTGGGTATACCCCTGGCAGCAACCCCTTGGTGCTGTCTGGTCTGTGTGAGGCCCAGCTAAACAGTCCTGAGACCTCCCCTCCCCCCATACCTTGGCCTCACTTACTTACCTTTCTTGTCTTCTGCCACAGAAAGGAGGATTGTTCCTTCTGGAATTAAAAAAGACTGAGTTGCTTTGTTCCAGACCTTTTCACTACCTATCCCAGGCAGTTAACTCACCTCTCTCCAACAATTTTGACATATCTTGACCCTACCTGGCCACTCCTCCTTGACGCCTATGTCCAAGCTGACCTGCCTTGGACAAATGGCAGCTTGCTGCGATCTGGTTACCCATTCATCGTCTTTTTTTTTTTTTTTTGTGGAAGGGGAGTTTTTCAATAAAGTATTGCTGAGGGAGGGTGAGGCATAGTAAAAAGTTAAAGGGAGAAAGAGCATCCACGATATAGTGGAAGCACTGTCTCACATAAACATACGTCAATATTGTAGATAGGAAGGAATCACTTGATCAGCTCACTTTGTACATATCCCTGCCACCTTTTGATTGTGTTCATTAATTTCCTGATACCATTACATTTTTTTTAAATTTTAAATATCCACTATTTATATATTACTAACTTATGCATTACTTTATCAGTGTTTCCTGCAGTCCTAACTTGAATCTGCCCCTTTGTGTTCTGTTGGACTGTTTTTGTTTTATGTAAGATGTCCAAGATTCAGGCATCTAAAATACCTTAATAAAATATATAAATAAGTACTTGTTTTATTCAGTCCATGGTCAGAGGTAGCTAGCCTTGCCCAGCATTTTACCATCACAAAGAATGATGCCACTATACCAGCCAAAGATTAGCGACCTCAACAACTGGCTTAGCTCCTGCTCTGATTCAAAGAAGGTCCAAAATATACATCATCCTAGAAGGAGATGGCAGACAGTCCTAACTGCTATGCCAGAGATGGCCTGTTCCCAAGGCTTTCGTATATTGGCTAAAACTTATAAGTGTTTTGAATTTGTCCATTTCTATCTGAACTTCCAGAGCTGGAACGAAAGTGCTAACTAGATGCAAATAGTTTATTAAAATAAGTATTATTATTTGGTACAGTTTTTTTTTGTTTGTTTTTTTATGGTTATTCTATATAGCAACTGAGGAAGTTCTTCAGAAATCTTTTTTATTATATATTGGCTAAAACTCTGTCCATCCCATATTGCATTTTTAGGTAATTCTCAAAGCTTCCAACACAACAAAATATAATCTGGATAACATAAAGGTATTACTGCTCAATGCTAGGAGCCTTAACAAGCAGTCTTTACCATGTATACATTGAAATGTACATAATTCCAGAGACCTGGCTCAAGACCATTGAGACCAGTCCATTAGTGCAAGGTTTCAACGCGGGGCACAAGTTCAAGCCTCCACACTAGACAATGGCATTACATGTGGCAATGTCTCCATATTTATGAAAAAGTACTTCACCTCCAAACTAGTTAAACAAGATAACAATCTGGAGCTCATCCACATTCAGCTTACCATTAACAAAACTCCTTATTTCATCATGGCTAACTATAGGTCCCTCCCAATGTCCCCCCCCCATCCTTAACTCTTCCTTAACTAATATAGAGCCTCTATGCATTAATTTAGGTACCATTCTCCTAGGGGACTTGAACTAACCCTTCATTAACTGGTGGAAGTATAAATTCTCAAACTTGTATGCCCAGAGATTTCTGGACTCCATTTCAGACTCTCTGGACCAGTTAGTCTGCACCCCAACCAACGGGGATAAAATCCTGGTCTTGGTCCTCACCACCAGAAATCAGTCACATGTGTCACCTAAAGACTGAAACCAGAAGTATCTTCCAATATCTTAGTATTCAGAGATTATGCCAAGACTAATTTACTGAAACGGAGTGAACACCTGACTAATTTCAGAATCCCCTTCCTACTCAATGAATGCCACAGCTTATGTGGAATCCTTTACTGCCAAATTCTATGCTGATGTGAATAGCTGCATAGACCCATCTGTCCCCCTTCAAAGTAACCATAATGCCAAATTCAAAAATAAACCTCAACTATAGAAAGGCTCTATAATGAAAGAAAAAAGAAACTAATTCCACGTAAAAGTAAATGTAACTCTCAAGACGCAAAATAGCTTTTGCTAAACCTAACAGGGAGCTCAGGACTCTGATCAAATCAACCAGAGCCAGCTATGAAGTAAAAGCTGCCACCTAGGCAAAGGACAAAAAGAAAGCCTTCTTTAACTTTGGTAGAAACCATAGAAATGATGCCCAGCACTCTGCAGAGCTAATAGTAAATTATATCACATACTCAGACCCAGAACACATAGCCACTCTCCTAGTGGATACATTTAGCTCTAATTTCATCCCCTTCTACCTTCCAAAAGCTCATACTCATATCTACAACCCCCTCAAATCTCCCATGAACAAGTCCTCAAGGTACTGTCTGAGGCCAGGAACACTGCTTCTATGGGCCAGATAACATGCCAGGCTGCTTACTGGCCAGCCTGAAATAGGACCTGTCATACCCCCTACTGAGGCTTTTCAATGTCAGCCTCCAAACATGATTTGCCAGATGAATGGAATGTCATCTGCCTTTAACAAATCCAAACTGGTTTGGGCTGAGAGTTTGTATGTCACCTAAGTCCCTATTAATTCCATAGTGGTTCTTTCCATTGCCTTACAGATGAGATTGGTCAGGCTTATGGGTCTATAATTTCCTGGGTCCATTGATGCCCCACCTTTGTGCAAGGGGATGAAAGTCCATTTGACTACATTGAAAAGGTTACTGAAGCACTTGATGAGGGCAAATCAGTACACACTGCATACGTAGCCATCACAAAGGTGTTCAGCACCATCCCACACTGGTATCAGAGATAAACTATTCCAGCTAGATGTCAATCCCTATATAATTTGTTGAATAGCAAATTGGCAAACATACAGAACCCTGGAAATTAGGGTGGGCTGTTCTACCTCCTCCTCCAAAAGACATGTCACTAGAGGTGTACCCCAGGGTTCAGTCTGTAGATCAGACTGTATGATATATCTTGAAAAAACATTCCAGTCAGTGGGCATGTGCATATAAATACAGAGCACGTGCAAGCAAGAGTGCCATTTTGAGTGAGCAGCCAGAGTGAAAGCATGCAAGTGTGTAGTAGTCAGATAGTTCATTTAAGTTTGATGTTCGTGCCATCCATTCTGATGTGTTTGTATGCAATAAACTACTTAAACGAACACCTGAGCCGCTTTCTCTTATTCATATGTATAAGATGAGCGACATGGTGTCAGAATGGGATCCAGAGTTTACAGCCATGAGGCAACCGGTTAGAAATGGAGGAATATACAGAAGTGGAACATCCCTACTGCTCAAACAACTCACAAACAGGTCAGAAACAAATTCCAGGTACTAAAACTCACTTAAATGATTTCATTCGCTACGAATATAAAACAAAGCAGTCAGAATTCTCAAAACGAATTTCCTATTAAATGAAATGTCCAAACCTGCGACATATTGATAAAAATATTCAAAATAATTATGAAAACGTTTGAAACAATATCCAAATCTCATAAAATGTATAAAAGAAAGGAAGTGACTGCATTTTTTGGTATGTACTACTTTTTTGCATTAACTAAAGCTTTTCAAAATATCCGAAGTGTGCAAAGTTTTGTCAAGTGTGTGTAGTACTACAGTGCAGTTATTTTGCAAAGTACAGTCATTTCAAAGAATATTTTGCAAACCACAGTTACTTCAAAGAATATTTTCCAAAGTACAGTCTTTCAAAGAGTTTATTGTGCATTTGAATATTATTACAAGTACCTGGTGTATGTGCGCATGTTCGTACATAATTACACGGGGTCAAGATTGTAATATGTTTTACTATATTTTGTGAGCGTGGCAGAATGATTTTGCAGATCTGCACTACTTGTGTTTGATAACAGAACAGTTGTCACGAAAGGAGATACTGCTATCTGGAATTCTGTAAATAATTATGCCATTTGTGAATATCAACATGATTTATATAAGATGCTTGTGTTACAACTGTATTAGTAATGTATGCCATGTGTATATCAAAGTGGTCTGTATAGACGCATGTTAGAAAGGTATTTTATAAAGTGGTTGTGCTTAAAATGTAACCAGTGTGCCCTGCTGGAAGAGAACAGAAATGTACACACACTGTTGTAAGTGTTTAAATGTATATATGTTAACAGTGGAAACTGGAATACAAGAGATTAATTTTAGAAAAATAGCTGAAATTAAAATTTTTATAGGCTAGGCCAGAGACACAATGTCTGTACTAGGAAGCTTTCTGTATTGTCTTCAGAGTGAACTAATTACTACCTCTAAATGTATGAAGGGATGCAATCGTTTTATGACTTCCAGCATCTGTCAAAGATCTGATTTCTGTGTATTTTCACAAGTAGATGCTAAATACTGTCAGATTCCAGCAGTGGAGGTTTTACATGGGATAGTCAGATGACAAAAAATGATGTCATTCTGCAAGCTAGCCCAGCAGTAATATTTCAACTATTAATTTCAAAACGTCTCTTATAGAGAGACTGGGTATATACAAAAGAGTATTTGATGCCTTGAAACAGAAAATAGCCAATCCACCAACTCTCCGGTACTATGATGTTTACAAACCAGTAACACGTTTCTGTGATGCTTCCAAATTTGGTCTAGGTACAGTTATTCTTCAAGAGGGTAGATCAGTAGCCTATGAATTGAGAACTCTTACCCAAACCGAGATGCAATATGCCCAGATTGAGAGCTTTTGGCAATTTTTTGCATGCTCAAAGTTCCATGATTATATTAATGGTCGACCTATCCAGATTGAAACTGATAACCAACCTTTAGTCACCATTTTGAGAAAGCTAATGTAAACAGCTCCTGCCAGATTGCAACGCATGTTGCTCAAATTGCAAAAGTACAATTTTAATCTTGTTTACATAAAAGGCAAACTTCTTTATCTTGCTGATACTTTATCTCGATCACCCAGAACAACCACATTACAGCATAACAATGAGCTAATTTATTTTGAAGTCACAGAAGTGAGAAATTTTTCTTCCACATGTATTTATGGGCTTAGAACTCACACAGCTTCACATCCAGTTCTCCAGAAGCAAAACCTCTATCAGTTGAGGATGGCCTTCAAAACAATCTTGTTTACCAGTAGATTTGCAGCAGTATTTTCAATACAGAGATGAGATTTTCAGACAATCGTATCATCATGAAAGGTCCAAAAGTGATTGGTCCAAAGTCCTTCCAACAAAAGTACATTAAAATCTTGCATCGTGGCCACCCAGGAACTGATTCTACCAAAAGAAGGGCACGGGGACTAGTATTTTAGCCTTATATGTTCAAAGATATTGAGAAAGTATTCTCATCTTGTTCGGTATGTAATGTTACAAAACTGCATCATCAAAAAGAACCACTTCAGTTAAGCCAGATTCCTGAACTACCTTGGATGACAGTAGCCACAGATCTTTGAGTGGAATGGTCAACATTAATTGGTGTTAGTACACTCTTATTCAGATTGGTTCGAGATTGACCTTCTTCCTAACCTAACATCCAATACTGTCATTACTAAGTTGAAGAAAGATTTTTCTGTTCATGGTAGTCCGCACAGAGTCTTTTCTGACAGTGATGCAGAGTTTACAAGTCAGCAGTTCAAACAGTTTGCTGAAACATGAAACTTTGTTCATATTACGAGTAGTCCTGAGTACCCACAGTCAAACGGCTTGGCTGAATGTGCAGTTCAAAGTGCAAAACAGCTGTTAGAGAAATCCAAATGACAATACCAATGTTTTCCTAAACATGTTAAATCTCAAACATTCCTCTTGATAATCATCTTGGTTCACCTGCCCAAAGACGTATGTCGAGATAAACCAGAACCACATTACCAGTCAGCAGCAATTTACTGGTTGCATGTGCTAAAAACAACAAAGCAGTGAAAGCCCAACTGTTGAAAAAGCATTTGTCCCAGAAGCCCTACTATGACAAGACCAGCAAACTGCTCCATCCATTACAAGAAGGGGAGATGGTGAGGATGCAGACGTCAAAATGTTTTGATTGCTTCGGATTTGTGAAAAGTTTGCATCAAGAGCCGAGACTGAACCTTGTGGAATCATAAGGAATGGAATTCAGGTGGAATCAGAAACATTTGTTACCTGTGTCCGAACCAGTGTTACAGCATCTTGCCTGTGATAAAGACTCTAATTCTCAGAGTGAGTTGTCCAATATTCCTGTTCCAGAGGACATTCCGTTAGCAATCCCTGTTCCTGAGAAAATCCCTGAAAGTCCTCAAGCAGAACACTCCCCATTGACTGTAACTGTTGCTAAACCCAGTCCTAAGTATTACATTATGAGATTAGTTCGCATCTCCAGACCTAGTTTCAGATACTCGGCAACCTGGACATGACTGTTTTGTTTATTATTGTCTGTATAAATTGCGTGCCTATTGAAATGTCATTGCTTATATGAGACAGCTCAGTAAAGAGGGAGGATGTAGATCAGAGTGTGTGATATACTTTTAAGAATCATTCCAGTCAGTAGGCATGTGCAAGCAAGAGTGCCAATTTGAGTGAGCAGCCAGAGTGAAAGCATGCAAGCGTGTAGTAGTCAGTTAGTTCAAGTTTAATGTTCCTGCCATCCATCCTGATGTGTTTGTATTCAGTAAACTATTTAAACGAACACCCAAGCCTCTTCGTCTTATTAGTATGTGCAAGATAAGTGACACAATCCTTGGGCCAATCCTCTTTGGCTTTTCCTTCTCGGAGATCAAAGATCCTGTTAGGTGTTTATGGCTGACTAAGTCTACAGATGACTGTAAACTTGGTGCCATCAAACTCCACAGAGTACACCAAAATGCTTCAAGAGTGCCTTTCCTAAACCAATAGCTGGTGTCAAAACTTTAGACTAAAACTGAATGACAAATGTATGATTATATCCTTCAGCAAGCAAGACATCCCTTGTAACTATCACATTAACAACACAGCCCTGAAAATTGATCCTGTATTTAGGTACCTGGGAACCTCCATAGACAATGAACTCCCCTTCATTCATCATGTATCCACTATTATAAGAGTGCTTTTTTGTTGCACAGCTTATTACTAAGGATATGGTGTCCAAGTCCAGGGAAGTGATCATTCCACTATATTCTGCATTCATCAGGCCAGTCAACTGTCCAAACATGACACAGCTCTAATGTCCACAATGCTTTCTTACTAAAAAAAATGAGGACCTGAATCATAAAAACTGTGCAGACTGTCTCAGAGCATTGTGCCTCTTCTCAGTGTCATACAGACTACTGAGGTGTGATATCTGCCTAGCATACAGAGTCTCAACAGACCTTATCCCGTCAGACCTACTACACATTTACAACTGCAATGGAGGCATAAACACCAATTCAAGAAATCTAAATCTCTTTTGGAACATAGAGAACTTGTTGGAGGGATATATGTATCACATAAAATGCCATTTTTTTTGGAATAGTCTTCCTCTCCACATAAAGCAAAGTACTTATCTTAGACTATTCAAAGGTAATGTAGATGAATGGATAGGTAGCCACAAATTCATCCCAGGTTTAGCACCCTTGTCCTTCAAGGATGGGACAACATATAAATATTCTACTCATGTTTGGGTTATTTGTACTTAAAGTAGAGTTAAACTTCATGGTAATGAATGCCTAGGGGTCTAAAGATCCTCACAGGAAAATAGCCTAATAAGTACCTGTTAACCTATGTCATGAATTTAGATTACTTTAATAGATACCTACATTGGTTTTGAACTCTTCCAGGGTGAAAGATACTCTTATTTCCCTTTGAAATTTGGCTACTCATAACTGAAAAGCACAGTAGAGTTCAGTCTCGATGTTCCGCTATCCATTGTAGAACATTATTATTCAGTGTATTGATATGGTCACTTCTGTTAAGACAGGTTTGGAGTTATTTCTATCTGCATATGCAGATCCACATGAGTGGATGGCAGAGAAGCCAGCTAAAGAATGGCAGCTGTCACTCTTCTAGACCTAGATTTCAGTCACAACACAAATATCTACATTTTCCAGTGTTAGGAAGATCTGCAGGACGGGTATTTTTTTTACTAATTTCCCAAGCATTGAGCAGCACTATATTAATATTTGCCATACTAGAATTTGTATTCACTAGATCGGTAACCTGAGTGGAATGACATTACCTGAAAAAATGTACTACAAGTGTAGAGAAAGCCATAGCCAAAAAAAGTCCTGATGCAATAGGTACAGACTATCCTTGGCAAAAATGTGTGACTGTCTACCATTCACTATGGGACCAAAAAACACTTCTAAAAAAAGGACAAAAAGAGTTACTATGTAAACATTCAGAACACTACCCAGAGTAATTCAAAAAGTTTCTGGTTTGCCATCAACAACATCTCATCCTGGCAGCAAACCCCAACCTAGTACTATGCCAAATGATAATGATAGCACTATAGCAAACTCCTTTAACTCCCACTTCATCAACACAGCAACCACACTAGATGGATCCATAGCTTCTCAACCATGATATGATCAACCTGAAAATCCAACTCAGACAAGCATCTGTACACTAAAAATCATTCTTACTGCATCAATTAAAAAAATCCTCCTTAAATTGCAGTCAATTGCTCTAGCAGCTGATAACCTGTCAGGAGAGTACATCAAAGTAGGAGCCGAAGGTTTAGGATTTCCAGTCTCCATCCGAATAAATAGATCCACTGCGAGTAGTATATTCCTGAGCTGTGGAAACCATCATACATTGTACCACTACATAAAGGATGAAGTGCTACTGAGCTATGTAACTACCAACCCATAGCTATACTAGCTCCTGTCTCAAAAATCACTGAGCATTGTGTGCACACTCAAATTCTCCAATATCTGCTCAACAGTGATCTCCTCTTGCCTATCCAATGTGGTTTCCTCCCCCAGTATATTAGTACTTCTGCTGTGCTATAATTTCTAGACCACGTTAACCAACGTCATAATGCTGGCAAAACCACTCTCATGGTGTTTTTGGACCTCTCGAAAGCATTCAGTACTATTCCACACCCAAAACTGATTCAAACTCTAGCAGAACTTAATTTATCTCACATAACATTATCATGGTTTAAGGGCTGCCTATATAATTGTAGCCAAGCCTGATGAAAGTTCCCGAAGGGACTATTCTTGGACCTTTGCTATTCAACATATACATAAGTAAACTATACATTGTCACATCTCCATCCACTATGATTTAATATGCAGATGATGCTACAATCATTTGTTCTGGCCCCTCCTTGAGACAGCTAAAGAGCATTACTCAGGAATCCTACTTAGTAATAAAACAGTGGATAAATAATGTTCACCTTACACTTAATGCTAAAAAAACTAAACTGATGCTCTTCCTCTCTAAAACCAGTTTCCAAAACTTAAAATAGTTTTAATATTAACTCTTTTAAAACATTAAATTGGAGCAGGTTTCCAACACCATGTTACTTGATGTAACAACTAATAAGTTCGAGTTTGATATTTATATATATGATATCATAAAGAAAACACAAAAGGCTTTACAGAGCCAAGTCATTTCTCACTGGCCAAAGTTGTAAATCTACTGCACGTGCTTCTCTGCTACCAGCACTCCTATATGCTATCTCTGTCTTCACTAACCTACATAAAAGCCTCCTAGGAAAGCTTGAATAGTATTACAATAAAATTACCAAATTCTCTACTAATTTGACTAACAGATTCCATCACTGCCTTGTACTCTCTAAACTGGATGGAATTCCTAAACAGTCTTAAATTCCTTTAGGTAAAAGCTGCTCATTCTGTACTTCACCATGCAGGTGAATGTCCTGACCTTCCCTGCATAACCTCCTGCAGTGGTATACCCCTAGTTTACCTTTCTGCTCTAAAGATAAATTCCCGGTTCAACCATCTAAACCCTTAACTCATCAGGAAATGTTCTCTACTCCAATTACATCTCCAAACTATGGAATACTATACACAGCCCACTTAGGGAAATAAAAACACACATGTATGATATTAAAGTAAGGTCTTGCAATCTACTTCTATTTCCATTTTGCCTGGCAAACTCAACAGATGGGGGCAGCTTTAAGAGAACCCTCCATGCTCATCTTCTGAATGTTAGATCATGTCAATGCTGTATCCCCACTGGCTAATTAGTATCATGTCTACACCATCTGCTTTTATAGTCCTTTCCCCTTCTTACCTTCCCTCATGACTAGTCTACTGTAATTACATCTCCCATCTCTTTAAATTCTCAAGTTTAAACTCTTTAAACTTTTTAATTTTCAAGTTCACTTCCTCCACAAATACCTCTACCCCAATCTACCTTCCAAATGATAAAAGCACTGCTACTTTTGGTCCTTCAGATATTGAAAATTGCCTTTAACATTTACTGATTGATTAACTCACTTTAAGATGTGTTGAGTATGTAAGATGTTTATTTTTGTCTGTAAGTCTGTATATAGTTTTTAAATATTTTACCTGATACATATTTTGTCTAATTATTATATTATGTAACTATGATGAAGTTATAAATGTTTTGTTTGTTAAAAATCTTTTCACCCTAGGCCACCACTGAAAATGGATCATGCATGTCTCGTTTGGGCAATCCTGGTAAACAAATGCAATAAATAAATCTCCTTCCAGGCTGAAGTACAGTAGGCCCCTCTCAGAATAACACTAGTTACTATACCAGTTATTAAAGTCACTCATCTTTTTTGCTTGCATTCATTCTTAGAGATGGTAGGATACTGCTCAAGATGAATTTCTTACCAGTCTTAGAGACATACTCAGAAAGCTCCATCACGTCCCTCTTCAAATTGTTTAAGGGGATGGAACACAGGTCATTCACGCACGCACATGAGCAAAGACTATGCTATATTCATACTTGGGGTGAAGTGACTGGTGTACTTTGCTGCTAATCACCAGAGATGTAGCTGATACCCTTTCTTTGCTCAACCTTGTGTATGGTGCATTGGTGTGCTGAACTAGAGTCACTTACATTACCTTGGCAAGTGAATTATGTCTGTATCCTGAAAGGCTTCACCAAACCACAATGGTGACTTTGTTTGTAGTGGTGTTTGGGAAAAACTGTATGTGATATGGAATGGGTGTTGGTGTGTTAGTAAGGTTTTGCTGTGGTACTCCTTAACAGTCCCCTACATAGAAGGTCTTTGTAGTTTTGGAAGTGATACTTGGAGCACCTCAGCACAGTGGGGTTTATATTTATCATGTAGTGTGCAGACATGGTGTTAGTATGGGTACTAATGATCAGTCTTTGAGAATTTTGCCTCTAGTAATAATAAGTGTTTGAAACTCTTACTCTTGTACTCATTCTGTGATAACAGCAAATGGCTGTCATTGACTGTGTGGCAGTTTTAATACTGGGTGAGAGTTCCTAGTGCTAGTAGGCTGCCAATGGATGGGGCACAGACAGGCTGAGGATCCATGGTTGATTTAGAAATGGCTGGAGGTATATGTTATGTGATGTTATGGATTATAGAATGGCGTGCAGAGGATTAAAGCCCTGAGTTGTTAATTACCTGCTTCCTGTGCCTAGGGCACAGGGTTTGATTTATTCCACCTTCATGTGCTTACTGTCTGACTCTGAGTAAGTCACTTAATCATACAATGCTCCCAGGTCACCCCTGACAAGGAAAAGTTTGCCTAGTAGGCTTACCCAGTTAGCAAATAAGTAACAAATGTGAAAACCCTTGGTTTATTTAAAAGGGAAGGGAAGTTGTATGATATATATATATATATATATATATATATATATATATATATATATATATATATATATATATATAAAGAAACAGCAAAGCAGTGCAAACCATGTAAAAACACTGCAACATAGTATAATGTAACACCATATAGTAGCTGTGTTATGAAAGAGAACAGTGTAAATTTATAATATAGCACAATACAACTAATATGATACCAGACATTACTGATCAATATAGCTCAGTACAGCACAACTTAGTGTAACTATTTAAACTTGCAAAATGCTGTACGGTATTATAAGGATCACCAGAAGAGTGGGCATAGATGCCATTGCACAATAAAACAAGAGATGTTCAATAAAGTGATAGAAATTAGTATATTCTAAATAGTTCATAGGTGTGTGTGCATGCATGCATATGTTCTAAATAGTTCATAGATGTGTGTGCATGTATGATATGTTCTAAATAGTTCATAGGTGTGCATGCATGTATGATATGGAAGAACATTCTGGCAATCTACTCCCATTCTCCCTTTGCCTAGTAAACTCCATGGATGAGGGCAACTGTTCAATGGGTCTCTGCAGCAGCTGGTTGTGACTCATAAGCATACATGGATAACAGTGCCTGAGCAGCAAGCAGGAATATTTCATTGCAGTGACCATTGTAATGCAGGGCCAATTTATTAGTTTCAACTGAACAGCAAGCAAGGTGCCTCTACACATAATCCAGAAGAGGTTGCTACAGCTGCCTCCAAGACTACATGTGGTAGTTAATGCAAAAAGCAAAGTGTCATAAAATTCTGTGAAGTGGATTAAAACAATAGCTAAAATGATGATCAGTTAAAACGTGCGGTTGCCACAGCACAATACTCAAGGTGTCAGCAGCAGGATACTAACACAGCAAGCATACAATATAGCAGACAACAAGGATACTATACCGCAGGGCAGTAAACCACTAGCCACAGCAATGATACAATACAGCAAGGCAGTAAATATCCAGCCGAAAGCATAGCTAGGGTGGAGCTAAAGGGGCAGGCATTTCATACTGAAGATGTTAGGGGACATGATTATGAGTGAACATTTTTTATTTTTATTTTTTTTAATATTTCTTTATTTATTTTTATTTTTATTTTTTTTTTTTGCTTCTCACTTTGAGACAAAGTGAAGGCATGACACAAATGATGTCAGAGAAGGGACTTTTTTTTGTTCCTCAACTTAGTGTTAGTGATATGAGGTACAAAACTAAGAAGTGATAGCAGGCACCAGATGAGACAACTATGTATCCAACCAGCTACAGAAGAGAAATACATACCAGACAGCAACAATTATCGGTGCTAAATCCAACATCATTAGTGGACAGAAGGTGGCACATACTGCCACCACACACTACCAGACAAAGCCAAACAGAGGTGAACAGTAGGGTGTACTAGTCCAGGGAATAAATGATGGGAGAAGTCAGTGCTTGCTAATGTCGTGTGCATTCTGATGCTATGTTGTACACTTTGTAAACTACCTGTGGTATGTGAAGCACCACCCAAGTGATGCGCAACTGTTTCTCAAGTCAAATCTGGTAGCAGAGTTCAAGACAGGTCAGTCGGTCATGCTGCAGCCCTGCACAATTGCAACAACAGTTTCTGCAAAAGTTTAAAGCAGAACAGCAGAAAAGCCAATTATATTACCAATGTTATGCAATTAATAATAGATCAAACCAGAAACAAGAGCAGTAGTCTCTCCTGTCAGTAGATGAGACCAGTTTGAGATGCAAACTTGCCACAACACAAATCCGGAATTTTTAATCAATACTGTTATTTACAAGGACATTATTTAGGACATTATTCAAATGTCAAGAATGCTGTGACTGATGTGTTGTCTGATATGGTAACTGCTCCAAATCCACCAAATTACTCAGAATGTCCTGTCATGCAACAGAAGTGTGAAAATACTTCACTTAAATGATCAAGGTGAGATTATTTATTTCCATATGTTGACTGGAATAGTCCAACTGGGCAAAACCCCTTTTCAGCAGAGACCAGGGGAGAGAAGCTCCATGCTTACATATTGAAACATAAAACATTAGAAACACAGTATGTGATTAAACTAACAAAAGTGCATCTGAGAAATGCAAAAAAAGGTTCCAAAACATGCATAGGCATGAACAAAATAAAAGAAACAAAATGGCATACATATGATGTGTACTAAAATAGGTGGCATAAATTCACATGTTGGCTATACACAGGTAGAAAAGAGAATAGTTATAAGAATATACAGTTCAAGTGATGAAGTGGTAAGATTATCCAGGTGCAGGGCCTGGACATAACCAAGAGCTGAACAGGTATTTTCTGATTTTGGCTTTAAAGGATTTCAGCTTTTCTAGTTGTCATAGTTTAACTGGTATGTTGTTCCAGAGTTTAGAGACATAAATTAAACTGAGTCACCAGCTATGGTTTTATATTTACTAGAAATTAGGAGTCATTGGTTCCATGAGTATATTTCCTTTGTAGGTGAGTAGTGCTGGAGAATGTTTAATGGACAATTTTCAGGTTTATAAATTAGATTGTATGCAGTAATGAGTTATGTGTAGGAGAGATATTGTACAAGCTCAATCCAGTGTAACTGTTTAAGGGCAGCACAGTGATGTGTTCTGGATGGGAGGTTAGTTACAAATTTAGCTATCCTGGTATAGCAACATCCAGCTTCTTCATATATGTATTGTGGAGGTTAGTAAGAATGGGAGCTGCATAAAGAAGTGGTGGGAAAAGAGGATGGAGCTACGTTTTTTCTATCAGATTCTGAAAGAGATGAACTAGCTCAATAAAGTGCACCAAGTATTTTGTTTATTTTTTAATGGGGTAAGAATATTATACTCAAATATTTAGGGTTTCATCTACAGTAACATCCAACAATTTAGTTTGTGATACTATTTCTGTTGTAGTATTTATTGTCTTTTGATGTAATGCTAAAGGTTTATTTTTCGTTTTGGTAATGTTTGGTAGTAGCATTAATTTGGTTTTCTTTGCATTTAGGATTATGTTTGAGGTGTGTAACCATGATTCAATAGATGAGAAGGACTTTTGAGTGACCTTTGAAGGTACAGCATGTTAGGAGCTGAGTAGATAAGGGTAGAGTCATCTGCATACTGTACTATGCTGGAATGCTTGATGTTAAACAGCAATGGTCCTAGGCCTGATTCTTGAGAAACACCAAGAGACAAGAAGAAATCATAAGGATTTGTTTTGCCATTTTACAACTTGTCTATTTGATAGGAAGCTCTGAAATCATAAGAGGGATGAGTGATCAAGTACTAAAAAAGAGAGTTTGGTTAGTAATTTTTGATGAGAAACTATCAAAGGCTTTAGAGCAAGCTAAAAAAAGACACAAGGTTATCTGAATGAAAGAGAATGATTATAAAAATATAAAGTTAGGTGGATGATTATCTAGGTACAGAGCAGGAGCGTAAGCAATTTCTGTTAAGGTTTATGGTGTTACTAAAACTTAAGAGGGCATTGTTTGTGCTATGTTGGGGACAGAAATCATACTGAGTTTTGAGTTTGCTGATAAGGTATTTGAGAAGCTGAATATGGATACAGTATGGATAACTAAGTATATAGTTGGAGAATTCAGCAGAATTACCACATTTATGTAGGGGAATAATAAAATGTATTTTTTTTTTGTCTTCAAATGGGACATAGTTCCAGCATAGTTCATAGCACTGTAGCAGTTTTATTGAAACTGCCACTTTAGTTTGGTGAATAATAAGCATCCCCCCCCAAGAGTGTGCAGACAAAGATCTTGCATAGTCCATAGCAGTTTAACCAACCTTTTTCAAGAGTAACTACACACGTTTCTGTCAGTGGCAGTATCACTTGTCTTGCCTGGAAGGACAAATGGTGATAAATCAGTAGCTAATGAACTGCTGATCCACAGAACTTCTAATGTTTTAAACGTAAATTGTTTTTATGTTAGTAGACAGAATTAAAATGTACTAACATGGAATCCACTTTTGCTTTGTTTTCTGTTGTGTACTGCACTATACAAAAACATTTTCAAAGGTTCAAAGAGAGTTATGAAGCAGGGGCAGACAACAGATACATGGTGAAATCCATGCTTATTTTCAACCAAGGACGCAAACAAATGTCCACAGTAAAGCAGAAAGCATATTTCTGTAAATCCGGTTTAAAAAAATGTTTTTGTCAGGTCTGAAGAGTAATATTTTTTTCTAAGTAGGATTCAGCACTCAAAAATGTTTAAATTTTGTTTAGTTTTCCCTGTAATTTTGGATGTATTCCTTCTCATTTTTAATAAATCATCATCCACAGATAAGGCAATTCTTATTTTTTTTTGTATATTTTTATATGTCACTGTTGTTTGCACTTTATTTATCAGCATTTTGTTTCTTGGTGGAGCTAATTTTATTACATTTGTTGGTTTGGCAAACTAAGGCTGAATATTCATAAAGTATATATAACTTGAGTTATTTGAAAAACCAATGCATTCAACTCTTCAATAATTAAAAAAATATATGAATTTTCTGTGTAATCATTGCATTTTCAATAAAATACTTGTAATACAGGAATATTTTTTTCAGTTAGTCCCTTGCTTGCCCGTTCACTTTGGTTAGTTGCCACATTTACATGTACTCCCAACATCAATCACTGTAACACTCGACACTGCACTTCATCACTTCATCAGTATTTTATCTATCTTAAGCATTATATCATCATATTTTCATCTTCATCATTTTCCAACTGCTTTAATGAATTATTTTTCTACAAATATTTTTTTCCTGTGCTCATAGCATAAAAGAACACCACAGAGTGGATCCTGGAAGCACAGCTAAATATTTAAATGTCCATCTTTTTTGAAAGCCAGAGTGCTCATCTCCTCTCCTCTTTCACTTGGGCCTTCGACATTTATAGGATCATAGGAGTTTACTAAGCTAATGGTCTAGGGCCATTACAAGCCTAGCCATCTACAACCCCTGTTCCCAAGAACATCAAGGTATTAAGCAGAACTAAGTCAACAACTATTGCCCCTGTCCAAGAGAGACACAGGTGAAACTCCCATTGTAAATTTGCAGTTTCCCATCCAGTCATCCAAATTACGCTTAAATAGGGTCAGCAAGGGTCTCTGTTTCACCTGAATTGGAAGTTTGTTCCAGAGGAAAGGTAACCTCTGTGAGACATATCTGTCTCTCCTGCTAGTCCTGTTGAAGTCTCATACTAGGCTGAGTTCCCTAGAGTGAGTGCATCTTATATAATTTGATTTATGAATGTGCAGCATTTTCATTAGAGCAGGATTTAAGATTGCTTTATATGCAAGGCAAAAGTCGCCTCTGAGTAGTCTGTAAGACACAGAGTATAGTAACAGTGATTTCAATCTGTCAACATAATATGCTGAAGAATCTGAATTTTCTTTGTAAGAAACCTTTGAGGTCTTTCCAGTTGCTGCAGGTGCCTGATAAGGTACATACCAAAGGTAGCATTGTACTCTGTTATTGGCTTGATGTGTGAGGAGTGCAGGGGGGTTATAACTTCTTTTGTTCTGGATGCAATGCCCTTACTTATGAGTTGGGTGATGTAGAAAACCTTTCTTACCACTGTGGAGATGTGGTGGCCAAATGAAGGGTTGCTGTCAACCTGTGTGCCCAAATGTGTCACCACTGCTTACATACTTAGGGTGTTATGAATGTGGTAATTTGCAGGGACATTGCCCTTGCCGAGTGGGATGATGATACATTTTAGCCCATGACTTTGGCACCAGTCACTTGTCTGTGTAAGTCCCTCTTGTAGGATGTTGACATCATTTAGGGACTTGATGACTGCACCCAGTTTGCGATCATCAGCAAACTTTGACAGCCATAGGCCTTTTGTTTTAGCCTGTACATCTGAGAAGTAGATTCCAAATAATAAGGGCCCCAGCATCGATCTCTGTGGAACACCATTGGTTATGGGTCTGCTGGTGGAGGTAGTCACCTATTTTGACTGTGTGCGTTCTATCGGTGAGACAGTTTGCAGCCTACTTGACAATATATGGGTTGATCTCCATCTGAGTGAGTTTATCAATCATGCCTGAGTGGGGAATAGTGTTAAAGGCCATGGCCAGGTCCAGGTAGGCCATATGCATGGATTTGCCTTTGTCCAGGGCTTTGACTGACTCAAAGAAGTCCACCAAGTTCAAGAGGTAGGGTCACCCTTTAATGAAGCTAAACTGGGTCAGGTCAAGTGTTTGGTGGTCTTCTATATCTTTGTTGATAAGGTCCATGGTTATTCTTTCCATAACCTTGCAGATTAGGCTGGTCAGGCTTATTGGTCTATAGTTCCCAGGGTCAGTGGAGGTGCCTCCTTTATGTAACGGGATGACGGTTGCTGTTTTCCATTCAGCAGGTACAAAACCAGTGTTTAGACTGTGATTAAAAAGAGTACCCAGCAGTGCAGCTAGTTCCTGCTTTAATATATTTATAATGCAGCCTGTGATATTATCAGGTCCCATACAGGCTGTTTTTGGCACTGGAGAGTGCATTTACAACCTCCTCTTTGGAGATACTATTTGGATGGCAGTTGGTAGGGATGCTTTGGTGGGTATGTGGCGGGGACAGGGAGAAGAAGTTTTCACCGAACCTGTCAGCTAGAAGATTGTCTATTTCTTCAGGTTCAGTATATGTGATGCCATTAACAAAAAGTTCTGCACAGATCTGTGTTTTTCCTTTAAGATTTCTGATGTAGCTAAAGAAGGCCTAATGGTTATCCTTAGAGAAGGAGACTAATGTGAATTCATTGTTAGCTTTGGAATGCCTTATTAAGGTGTCTTGCTTGCTTATTTATTATTTTTAGAAATTGGTGGATATTTCTAACTGACTCAGAATTGTTGAAAAATTGGGGCCCAAACCGAAGATTGGTTACAGGAAAGATACAACTTTTAAACAACTATTGGAAAGGGGATCTAAGGTCACCTGCAGGAAAAACAAAACAGGCTCTTACAAGTGTGGAGCCTGTAGGCAATGTAAGCACATATTGGTCAATGATCATATTATTATTCAGAATAGAAAATATATGAGTAGAGATTACTACAATTGTAACACTAGTAATGTGATATATGTGGCCCAGTGTAACGAGTGCCCATGTTTTTATCAGGGAACAACTTCTAGAAGGCTTAGGGATGGCATGTATGAGCATTTTTTGGACATTAGGAATAAGAAATCGACAAATGCATTGTTTATGCACATCTCTAAATGTAATTTTCATGATTTTAGGTTTTTTGCCTTAGAATCTATTAAAATGGATTTCCATGGGGAAAGCTACTGATGAACATCTTAATATGAAGGAAATGCAATGGCAGATTAAGTTAAATGCAACAGTATATCCTGGATTGAATGATAATTGTTCATTAGCATCTATTTAAAAACTCGGACATTATGAAATGTAAAACCTGGTTTAAAATGTGATTTTAAACTATATGTGTTTTAAACTTATAAACTTTAAAACCTTATTTTTTTCTATTTAGTTTTTTTAAATGTTTTTTTTTTAATTAGTGAGTGTAATTGGTTATGTGACTTGGAGTAAGTGTATATAAAATGAGTGAATGGGAGTAAATAATGTATTCTGATGAAGTTACAATTTTTGTGAACGAAAGCCCTTAAAACATATTGTTTAATAAAGGAGTAAATCTATCGGCTTCATTGTCTTCAGTGGCTTAACTATATCCTTCTGTTTGGTTGTTTGTTGTGATTTGATTTATTAACTATAACATTAGAGTCAAGCAGCATATTTACATTTGTTAAAAGCCTTTGTGTCTGTAGGCATGAACTTAATAAAAAGAAGGTAGAATTAATTTGTGTGCATGGAGACAAAGAATATTAGATGATATCTGTAAAGTTTCATCCCATTTTAGGAAAAATAATACATCCTGTAGCAGTTGGACCTGAACTAACACATGAAGTTATTACTGTGAAAGATATCCACAGTTTAACACCCTGTGGAATTTTATGCGGAAAGGGAAATATTTAATGTTCAATAGAAATACAGCCTTAACCACCCAAGTGCAATATTACCACAGAAGGAAAATTGGGGGAGGACACTAAACTGAACTGTGCTTCTGACAGACACTTAGAAACATTGCATCAGAAAAAAAAATGAAAAGGGGTTATCCTGGCAGCTGTCAAAGGAACTACCATATGGGTATGGCTAAATGATAAAAATAATCCCATGAGTTATCAGAATCCTTGAATGACATATGGGAGCATTCCATGTGTCAAAACAGTCATAAATGACAGTTATTACTGAACAGAACACAATAAAGACCATAAGCTTAGCACAAAGCAGTTACCAACACATGGATTTAGGAACAACCCAAGTGCACACCCAAAATAAAAATTGGCTTAAGAAAAACTTCAGCTACTGAAGCTGTGATAGGCAGTGAAACAAAATTACATGGATAAAAGACATATGTATTTCTTATGGCAGAGCAGCCTGCAGGAATATGGCAAATAGAAGAAGTAGAGTTACACAGTAAAACATACACTGAAAGTGTTACAAAGCAGGGACTAGATCTGACTGGAGGAACTAAAGAAAATCTCATACTAAAAAGTTAGGAGCATAGGAAAATGCACAGCTTAAGCATGATTCTAAACTTTCTGTCACAATAAAACAAAAAAGCTTAAAAGTCTGGAATTTTAGTATCAGATGTGAATTTAAAAGGAGGAATCAGTCAATAAGAAACTATTTGATACAATAGTAAAAAGGGAAGAAATACAATGTGGTCAGTTCTAAACCCATTTCTGTCAATGTAAAACAGAAAGCTCAGTTCATTTAGAGGAGGACTCTAAGAAACAGGTATATGTGAGAGCGAAAAAAGAAAGAGAATGACAATTTTTGTTTACACTTACCATTTGGAGAGGGTAACTAAGATATGGAATAACCTATACCAGCATATGTTAAGAAAGGAAGCTGAACCTTCCACTTCAAAACAAATGAGGAGAATTATCCACCTTTGGCAGACCTAGACATGCATCATATTACATTCAAAGAACACTCAATGGGAAGATAATAACTAAATGAGAGCAATGCAAAGTATAGAAGTGAAAGTAGGAGATGACAAAGAACAAGTTGAACTTTTTTACCATATACTTTCAAACTGTGTACTTAGCATTGCTAAAGATATCTACAAGAAAAGAAAACGCCATACAAAAATGTTATAGAACTCTACACTACCTTACAAGAGATATTTAAAGTGGCAATGTCCATAGTGAAAAGCAACATGTTAAAAGATCAGGAAATGTAGAAAAGAGTATTGTAATATAGGAATGCTAAACGGAGGAGAATTTAAGTCAGGAAACATATACTTGTGACACCAGCAGAAAATACATTTTAGCTAAGTGGCAAGCAAGGATATTTGTAAACATATGCTATGTACACTATAGCAAGAATGTTGTCAGCGAATGTAGTAGTAAATATAGAGTAAGAACAATCTTTTTTTGTTTTAATTTTTAGCGTTCTCAACATTTCCTTCATATATAAAAAAAAGTGTTGAAACAGCTGTCACACTTCAGAGGCACCCACATAGACACACATTTATGACTTTATGTTGTAAACAAAGCTGGTGCCACAGGTATTAATCCCTTTCCACCTTAGTTTTGTTTTCGTTAAATGATTACTGCTTAGGGGAGAGGAAGTGAGGAACTATCTCTCACACTGACATCACTGGCCTAATTTCTTTGTAATTGCGAGAGGTTAAGAAGCAAAAACTGTACAGAGGCTATGGAACTACAAGTCAGATACTCTATGGTGGGGGGGTGTCTTTGACCAGTCATTTTTATCGACTGGAGTTAATTGGTAGACTGTTGAGTACTCTTAATACAGATGCAGGTGACTCATTAATATCTGTGCTTTCTCACACTGAGATGCATTTGCCTTATCAGTTTGCTTGCTGCTGTTTACCTGCTTTTGTTGAAATTGTTCAGTTCTGGTCTTGTTTTCAGAATAATCAGATTTCTACAGATTCACTTTTGTTTTGGCTGCCTACCTGCTGCTGTTTGCAGATGTACTTATTCTGTGGCCATTCCAATCTTTCAGGAAGGAGGAGGAGGAAGCAAGAATATTGTGGTGATTCCATTCACTTCTGAACAGTTTGCTCTGGCTTTGCATCTACATTGTTCAAATACAGGCTGTGTGTGCAGTGTATTCCTGTGTCAAACTAATAATGTTTTTTCCATTGTTGATAAACAAGTATGGACTAATTATGGGCATGCAGACAAAACAGAAACATTTTTAATGTGTAATACCATTCAACTTAGCAAGAACTGTATGTGTAAACTGTAATGACTGGCATATTTTAACAGGAAATAACAGAATTTCTAAGTACTTTGATTATTATGTCAGGTTTGTATGTAGGTGTTGAAATAATTTTAAAGAAATTGTATATGTCCCTGCAAGATCCGATAAAGGTAAATATACTTGATATCAGATGTTACTATTGCATTAATGTCATTGATTCATTAGTTCATCCTGAAGTGATCATTAACAAATATGTTAATCTGAGGAATAGGAAAGAAGAGGGGGGTGATATATTTATAGCCTGCCAGTGTGTAGTATTTCATATGGGAAAACCGCAAGTATGTTGCACATAAGTATTTCAGAACATTTAAGAGTTACTGACAAGGGTATTAATCTTTTTTACCCCCCCAAACTAAGCCTCCTCTACCTTCACCCAATTAGCCCATTTATTCTGAGATAGTGGGAGCTGCATCCCTGGGTTAGGTCAGAACCTTAATGCCCATTTGTTCCTGCGCAGGTATCCCAGTCAGCTTATCCACTCTGCAAAGACAGTCAGGATGTAAGGAACAGGCCAACTTGCTGGTTCTGGGGGCCTACTATCTCCCCTCGTACAGCACCTTCCTCTCCTACAGTGTCTCTTCTGAGTTCCACTATGTGCTCCTGTCTGAAGAGAAGCATGGCTCTATATACTGAATTCTCCTCTCCTTACTGTGTGACTGCACACAGCAGCACAGGTTCACTAGGTTTGAGTTCGGGAGAGGGGGGAGGAGCACCTAATATTCCTCAAAAGTGCCAGACATAATTGCCTCCTTCCACCCAGAATTGAATTTGAGTCACCTGAGACATAGTCAGGACTTTATCCCTGCAGCCAAGCAGCTGGCTAGCGAAGGAAATTAATCTTAATGGATTATTCTTAAGTTTTTGGACTACATTTTCTAAGTGTATACATGTACTGAATATGTGTTTGGGTATGTGTATATGAGTGACTGTGTGTATGTATATACATGTGGATGTGTGGTTATATATTAATTCATTGGCCAAGCAAAACATCAAATTAAAATTAATTGATTAGAACTGCTCAAAAGTATAGCCTGTTGACATTTCTCCTTTTTCCCCCTAATGATCTCCGATATGGTACCTTTAAGTTACAGGGTGATGTGGGACGTGCTGGGAGGGCTTTCTTCCTGCAAAAACACTTGTTTAAGTGCACTTTTCTTGTTTGCAAGTCAAAATTCTGTCCCTGTAAGCTGAGTTTTCATTATTTTGTTAGATTTTATAAAGACATATGTATTGGCTATACACTCTGTCAAATGCATATGAGTGTATTGCTTTATATTTCATCAAAACCCCTGATTTTCAATTGCAGAAGATTTCAAACATCAGATCAGTAACTGTTTGTGCTCTCTAAGCTATGCTTGCATGAAGGTGTTTTGTTTTTTGTATGCATGGTTTTGGATGTACCAAAAGTTTCAACACTGTATGTATAAATAATGCCTACATAAGGGGATAGGTTTAGGTGTGTGTGTGTGTGTGTGTGTGTGTGTGTGTGTGTGTGTGTGTGTGTGTGTGTGTGTGTGTGTGTGTATAGTTTTGCAGTGAGTGTACCAATATTTGTGGGTTAGGGATAGAGCAAGGGTTGGGTAAGCTTTATCATTTTGTGTGTGCAGTGTGTGTGTGTTTGTATATGAGTCTTGTGTGGTACGGAAAGGGTTTTTGATAAGGTAATGCGCAGGGTTGAGGTTAGGGGCAGGAGCAAGGTGGCGGTTAACACGAGTGAGGTGGGACAGGGGATCCATGTGTGTGTGTATGTGTGTGTGTGTATTTATGTATGTATGTGTGTGCATGTTTCTTCAGGTCCACAATGGAGGCTGTTACGTGAATTCACCTGGAAAAGTCACGCATATACTCCTGCTCCATATTCTTTGTGACACATACGCTTCCTAGTATGTGCTGGCATGGCAGTTAGCTGTACCAACTTCCTCCACATAGGAAGGGTGAAACAGAACTGGCCACAGACTCCCACCCTGCCTTGCTAGTTCCTGTAGTGTGCAGACCATAAGTCAAGCCTTGTGTCATTATATCATAGTAAATGTTATCTGTCTGCCTTTCTGTTTGCCTGTAAAATAACACTCATTTTAAAGATATTTTCCCCTCAAACATCATGGCTGCTCATACACACCACAGTCTGACACTTGGGAGCTCATTTTCCAGGAGGTTTGTATGGGCTGTTACTCAAACAGACATGTACATTTGAGAAAGGCAAGTACAACAGCCAGAGTACCTAGGAGCTTGTCACAGTTTCACACTTCTGGTTATTGGGGGGGGGGGGGATTGGGAAATTTCTGGTTAAGGTTAGGAAGGGAGGCTTGGGATTGATGGGTGGGTTGGAATTTTCAAGTATTGTATCAAAAAGCCAGTTTCCAATTACAGAAATAATTTAACCACCCATCTTATCAAGAATATAAAAACGGAAAAAAAAAAAATCTATGAAAGCTTATTATATTATTGTATTTGATAACTAGGTAAATGAACAGCTGCCACCGTTCACAGTGTTTATTAGGCAAGTAGGAAATGGAAAGAGATTTCCAGGCTTTTCTTCTATAGCATGCAAACACAAACACAGACCCCCTCCACTCCTAGGGACATTTAGAGTCATCAATTCACTTACTGTATGTTGTTGGTATGTGGATTAAAACATGAGAGAGAGACCCCAGCCTTAGAAATACATTGAGTTTAAAGTCAATGCTTCTACGTATTTTAAAGTAACAACCATAACTGTGATAGTTCAGAACATGTATAGTCATGCAAAACAGATAGGATGCAGTTTCATATATGATTCACCTGTGTGATATTAAACGTGGAGCTGAAAATTTACGTTCGGTATTCGGGTGTAGCAGTTAGAAGGAAATTCTAACATTAGTTACATCCTGGCCAAAAATCAAACATTAACATTAGGTACACTTTTTGCGAGGCATGCTTTAGGGGTGCTTACTGAGGTGAATCAGTGAGACAGTATACGTTCAGGAATCTTGCAGAAGATGAATGTTCAGAAAAGATGACCTAAGATTGTTGCTACATTCAGTTTACTTAAATATGACATATAATATAGGAAGACATACATATACAAGCTTCTTATCTGAATACTACTCAATGGGGAACGGAGTTAATGACAATCGTAGGACTGCTCGTGTTTCTTAATGAATTAAGGCTTGCTTGTGTTTCTTACAAATTAAGACAGAGGGTATTAACATTGGTGCTATTACTGGTGTTATTAGAAGATAAACAATTAAACAGAGAGAGCAGGAATACAAACAGAATTTATAAATCTTCCAAACACAGATCCTGTAATGACATTGGACTTGGCTACAAAGGTTCACTGCAGAGGACTGGTAGGGGCAGGGATCTACAACAATAAGAGAAGAACAGATGGATTAATGTGATTACTTCATAAGCTGCACACAGAAAAACACTGTCAGTGCAGCATCTTATCTATGGTTACCATGGCAGCAGAAGGCATCGAGGTCCATGGAAGCAACCTGTCATGACCTAGACTTTGTGAATTATAAGACAAAGTTTGTTCTGAAGTTAGCAAGGCAGGAGAGATGTATAATACCATTGAGCAGGGAATTCATAACAGTTGGTGCCATTTTCACAAAAGATATTTCTGTGGCAGATAGTATGTATTGTGGTCTGTTTACGTGGGTGAGGAGATACTGCGTAATCTAAGTGGATACTAATAAGTGAATTTTAAAGGTTTCAAAGTACAATTTTGTGTGCAATATTATAAAACAAGACATGGTCTTCACACTTTTCCCTAAAAATAAATTGAAATACTAATACCAGAATTTACACATTTTGTGTAGTTGTAAAAGGTTTCCTGTAGTAAATTAACTCGGCTACCTGCAAACTATGGTATGAAGTATCTCTCCTTGTATGCAGAGATCAGTGACACCCACTTTTTCCTCAACTTCTGAGTTGTTCTATATTCCTCAGTTGTCTCCCAAGTGACCGCAGTTGTTTCCCTTACCTAATCTATTGCTTAACAATAATTAGTCTCAGATCTGCCTTACTACTCTGTAGAAAGAAGCTTTGATGTTTGTATTCCTTTGTGCTTTGCACCCATGCTGTGCATGAAACTGTTCCTCAGTGTGCCAGTACATTATCTAGTCAAGAAATTGTAAATAAATCAAAATAAAAATACAATACTGCTCCTAACAAGGGCAGACACTGACTGAAATGATGGTGTGTGCATATGCAAACCTTCACACACACACACACACACACACACACACACACACACACACACACACACACACACACACACACACACACACACACTAGATGATGATACCAGAGCTACTATGCTGTCATCTATTCATCCATTTATCCTTTTGGCATCTACATCACATTGGAACTCATTAAAAAATGACAGCCTGAAATAGTTGCACGTGGACACACAGTTTTCCAAAAATTGCATCAGTGAATAAAGATTAATCAGTGCCATGCAAATGAGAAGTACCAACCTCAAAAAGCAAATACTGAAAAACAGACTGAAAATGTACAAAGCACATCATAAACATGAGGGATATGTTGTGCTTCTTCAAACTGTGTTTGTGATATGCTTTATTTCACAAGTACGTTTAATGCTTCTTTGTAAATATGCAACACATTTTTTATTTAATGAGTAAATATGAATAATTTTACAGCAAGACAAAAACCAAAGGGTACAACAAGCATAGGAGGTTCAGGAGGAAAGCATCTTTAAAACTGGCATTTTTACAGAAACATATTTAACCTTTTCTTTAAGGGGTAAAAAGAAAGAAAAGGCAAATAACATTTCCCACATTTTGGCAAACAAATAGGAATAATTATAAAACTAAAGATCATAGCTGGACATACAGACATGTCCATTACTCAGCATAGTATCAGCTCTGCAAATGTTGGCAGTATCATGGGGAAGAAAGAGGTAATTGGAGTGTAATGAATTTAAAAATTCCCTGCAGACTACTCTATCAGAAATATTGGGTGAGTAATTTGGTATAACTAAAGAAACGGTTTATCTGAGCTATGATACAGAATTTGAATTGCCCAGACATGGTAAGGCCTTGCTGAGTCTGATTATAGTGGCTGCCAAAAAAAAAGCAATTACTAGAAAATGGAAATCAAAGTATAAACCAACTGTACTAGAAGTAGTGAACACAGTAAAAGAGATAAAACAACTGTAAATGGGATCTTTAGAAAAGGCTAGCAGCAAGTTACACAAAAACATGAGAATTGTGGGAACAATACGTACAGAATAATGTTTTGGAGGAGGAACAAGAATTAAAAAAGGCAGAATTTGAATGAGCTATGTGATGTTTGACAATGACTGGACAGATTATAAGTGATGTATAATGTTTGCAACTAAATATATCTCAATATGGTTTGTTTTCATTTAGATAAATGTATGATTGTATATGTCATGATAATTTAATAAAGATGTTTCTTGTTTTAAATGAGTAGTGTTTCATGTGAGTGCCAGATGTTATTTTGTAAATGCGAAAAAGAAGCAAAATGTATATTTCACAGTTTTAAAAAATAATTGTGAATCAAATAAATCTAAACAATAACAGATGGCACTCCATTGTTGTAGAATAAGTTTCCATTTACTATACCAACATAGTTCACTTGCCATTACAAGCATTGCAAAACTGTCTCAATAGGACATGTCTGAGAGATTGCAGGCCAGCTCAGTTGTGCCAATGGGAGTATGATGAGTTAACCACTACTGCGCTGCTTGGCTACCTAGGGGTACGAGTTAACATCAAGTGAAAGCTAGCATACATAAGAATGTAGTGGAAGCTCGTTAAACTCACTTCATGCTCTCATTCAGAATATTATAACCCTTCCAGCTATTGCAATGATGTTGTATGGGGTATTCTGATCTACTGTTTTACTGGTTACCTGGAAACCAGAATCACTGATGCCATGAAAACAGCCTTCATCTTTAGTATGGCATAGTGATCACTGTGACTTATGTGAACTGATCAATGTCCTCTGGGGAAATGATCACTGCCAACATCGAAGCAACACTCACCTGTAATCCGAAACTGTGATCTCTGTGACTTGTGTTAACTTAGCACTGGTGACCTGATAGCAAAAATCACTACTGACCAGGGACCAGTGTTTAGTGGTGATCTGAAGCAATCATCCCTGATGACCTGGGAACAATGATCATTGGTGATCTGGAAGTCAGGGTCATTAATCAACTGAAAAAAAAGTTAGAATGTGAAGTAGTGATCACCAGTTACCTGAAAAAACTGACCAGCAATGATCTGATCACTAGTGAACTGAAGCAATAATCCTGTGTGTTCTGACACAAAAGGTCAATGGCAAAATAAAGCAGTAATCTCTGATGACCTGAAAGTCATATTCTTTGGTTACTGAAGCAGTAATCACTAGTGATCTAGGACCAGTGATCATTAGTGACCTATGCATGACCTGAAAGCCATATTCACTGGTTACTGAAGCAGTAAGCACTAGTGATCTAGGACCAGTGATCATGAGTGACCTTTGTATGACCCAAAACAGCTGTCAACAGTGAGCTTGAGAGTAATGATAACTGGTGATGTGGGACAAATAGTCATTTGTGACCTAAAAACAATGATTGCTGGCAACTTATGAGCAATAATCACTGATAAATTCAAACAATTATCTTTGCTTACCTTGAAAGAATGAAAACAGACAGCCTGTAAAAAATCAGCACTTATAGCAAATGATCAACATTCATTGTTTACATGAAGAAGTCATTGCAACTGATGAGGGAAAAATAATCACTAATGATCTAACGTAAAGGTCACATGTCATTTGAAGTAATAGTTGCTGGTGGCTTGAAGCAATGGTCAATGCCGATGTGAGACAGGAGTCTCTGGTGACTTAAAATAACGACCACTGATAAAGTAAAGGTTACTGGTGATCTGAAGTACAAATCATTGAAGAATTAAAGTAAAGATCAATGGTGAGTTGAAGTAAAGGCCAACAGTGATTTAAAACAGCAGTCGTTTATGACTGAAAACAAAGGTCCATTGTGACATCAGGGAAGTCACTGATGAGAAGTAAAGGTCACTAGTTATCTGAAGTAACAATCACTGGTGACTTGAAATAGAGGTCATTAGTGACCTGGACTCATGATCACTGCTCACTTGAAGTAAAGGTCAGTTGTGATTTGAAGCGAAGGCCATGGGTGAACTGAACTGGTGGCTTAAAGTAAGGGTCACACAACTTGAAGCAAAGGTCACTGGTGAACTGAAGTAATGATTAATGGTGACTGGGTCACTTGTGACTTTAGGTAATGGCCACTGGTGGCTTGAAGTTGTCCACTTCATTTTGGAAACAAGCACAAGCAGGTGTAAATGCAGTGCTGAGCAGTAACATTAACCAACCCAATGAAGTTCTTAACTTAAAACTGACATAATCTACTGCTAAACATATTCAGTTAGACCTGGTATAAACTTTCACAGTAAATATATTCATTTAAAGCAACATTAATACACCCAGTAAATTTCTTAACTTTTGTGAGTAGGTTTACATCAGTTTAAATTAACAGTAGCTTAACTGATAAAAACTGATGTTAACCTGCCTATTGAAGTTCTTAATTTAAAATTTTCATTTAATTATCCACTAAAGTTAACTTCAGCTTTATTAAACTGCCTATAACCAAGCATGGTGCAGATTGAAATAAAAATTATAATTAAACAATAAAACAATAACAAAGTATAAAGCTAAGGCAACAAACAAGAAAGTACAAAACTTGTTAAGATCAGCTATTGCATTTTTAATATCAGTGATGTCATAGAATGTTCAAAGCTTATTAAGAACAACAAAACATTTTATACAGCACTAGTGGTATTACAGCGTGCCAGCTAACTGTATGCTAGTTCACACTAATAACTCTTAAAGGAGAGCATGAATTCAGCAAGAGTTGTGCCCTGCTTAGCTGACCAGGTAGCAGGTTTTAAAGATATAGGTCTTGACAAGCAAATGCCAGAAAACAGGAAGACATGAGGACAGTAGATGGACCAGACAGCAGCCCACTTGTCTTGTTCCAGGTCACAAGATCTCATATATACAGTGGGACCCAAGCAGTGAAGGGCAAGGTAGACTAACACAATACCTTTAGCCATAATCCACTGTTTGATAGACAGCCAGGGTCGACTCTGCAGAACCAGTGTGCTAAATGGTACCTGGACACCCCAGTGAGTAACCTGTCTGTATAGCTTTTTTTACCTTAGCTGCAGACAGTCAAGTTCTGTGTCATTTGAAACTGCCATAAATCTACCTGTTAAACTCCTGAATTTAAAACTGACAAAAACCTAGATACTAAAGTTCTTAACTTAAAAACTTACCTAAACATACCCAACGGAAGTCTTTAACTCATAACAGACATTAACCTACCCAGTAAAATTATTAACTTAAAAGTGATAGAAACATACCCATTAACATTACTAACTTGAAACTGCCATTAACTCACGTGGAATGGCTTAGGTAATGTCACACAAAGTGCATGTATAAGCATGTAGTTGCATTTTGAGAGTATAACCAGAGAAAGGTAGCTCCTACTGCATACAGAGCTACAAAGGGGTGCGGCAGGAGTTATACAAAGTGTGTCATGGGAAGGTTACTGACAGAATCAGTTGTTAGTCATGTTTTCCATAGAAAGTAAAACAAAAAGAAACAGATGATCTCCACCAAGACAGTGATCAAGTACACTGTGAAATACATGCTCTCCACAGTTCTTCAAAGAGTTCCAAAATGCACACATCAGCTAACTACTAAAGCATGTTCCCTTAGACTTCTCTATTTCAAAGTCTCTTCTTTTAATTAAGGGGAAGAAGTGTTGTCAGAAATAAAGCAGTATCCTTCACACTGTTATTTCAGTGCTGCACAGAATTAAGCAAAACCTTTATAAGAATGACACTCTCATACATATGGTACCAGGGGAGTGACAGCATTGTTGCAACACGAATATGATGTTTTGTGAAACTTGCACAAATTGTCAGAGATCAATACCACATGTTTACAGTGGGGTGGGGGTGGGGCAGCAGAGGTACAGGAAGCCATCTTAGTGCTTACAGTGATCTACTGACCTGCTACATGTCCTCCTGCTACACTTCTGAATGTCGTCTGGCATTCAGAGGCTTATAATTAAACATAGCTTGATAATTTACTGATGTAATGAAATCAGCTTAATGGTGTCAAAGAATCAGCTTCTGTCACAGATAAAAACTTTATCTTACTGAGGGAAGTAAATCTTAAAACAAATATTTGCATGTCTAGGTATGACCCTACTATTGCTGTCAGTTACTGATAACAAATGGTGGTAATGTGCATGCCTGTACAATGATTTCATTTTTTCCTATATGACAAGAAAGTACATAATTAAAAGTGTATTAACTGAAGGTTGTAGCCATCTGGATGTGTAAACCTTGGCTCAGGATGATTACTACAATTGAAATGACACCCCAAACCCATGTGTAAAAATGGGAAAAATGGGTTGTGAATGGATGGATGGAACTGAAGGCTCTAATGCCTGTTACTTTAAACTTACTGATGCAGAAGTGCTTTCAGAAGAGCATACCCCTTTTGCACAGATTATAGACAGGATACAGTAACATTTTCAGTATCTTCCATCTCTGTTGTTATGTCTTTCGGCTTTTCCTGGTTAGGGGTCGCCACAGCAGAACTCCGGTCCGCTAATGATTGGCAGTTGATTTTTACGTGCCGAGTTGCCAGCCCTGATGCACAACCTTCAACGAAGGTACGCCCATTTACGCATGTCTCCACGCAGAAGACGCTCTAGCTGAGAATTGAACCGGACAGCGTCTTACTATGAGGCAACAATACTACAGCAGCACCACCACTGAGGAGTATCTTCCATCTCTGTACACTTTGGAAATTCTTGTGCCTGCAAAGAGCTAGCCAATACAGTGGTGCAAATGAAAGTAAGTGTGTGTGCATGCACGCATACATACATGTGGGTGCATACAGCAGAGTCCTTGGCTGCCAATTGCTTAGAGCAGCAGTCATCATCCGTAGCCCCACCGACAAAGAAGCACTTTATCAACAATTAGTCTTTACAAATCAGTGGTGTACAGAGACAGGGCTTAAACTAAATGCAAAAAAGTGCAGCATAGCCAATGCTCCACTTCATACAAAAATATTAGCCAGGGATCTCTGCACCTGCTTAGACAATTCATTCATCTCTGACCATGTTGCAACAGTAGTTAGGAAATCCTTCTATGTAACACAACTGAGTTTCAAAGGTATCCCCTCTTTGTCAAAGGATGTTATTGTTCCTCTGTACTCTGCCTTAATTAGACCAATTATTGCATACAGCACGCCCTTCAGCATGTACTTAGCCAGACATATTGTGCAGTTTGAAAGGCCTTAAATGTTTCTGATGAAAAAAATTATTGGTCTAATAACACTTAGCTACCAATATAGATTAGAAATCCTGTCACTGTCTCTTATAGACTCCTGCATGGAGATCTATGCCTGGCAAACCAATCTATGAACAGCAAAGGAAATATGAAGAGGTTACTGATCAATGTTAGAAGCCTAAACAAGAAACTCCACCACTTACAAGCCCTTCTCATCCTACAGGACACTGACGTCTGTGTAGTGACTGAGACAATGTTTAAAATAGAGAACACTCTGGCTGTGCAGGGTTATAATGCTTTCCATATGTTTAGAGCAGCTACTGTGCAGGAGGATAAAAAAGCTGCAGGTGTCTCAGTCTTCATCCAAAAGAGACTCACATCAAGGCTGGTGAAACAGTATTATGCACTAGAACTACTTGTCCAAATAACCATCAGAAAGGTCTTGTGCCATATATTAGCTAGCTGTAGAACTGTCTTCATGACACATGAAAGCCGCAACATCTATCTACAAGAATAACTCAGCATTCAACCCAATACCATTTTCTTAGGTGATCTAAATTATCCAGCTATAGACTGGGAAACCTACACTACCATCTGCACAAGCACAGAAAGTCCTGGACTTTGCCAATGCAGATGCCCTGGAACAATTAGTCAGAGTAACCACTAAGAGGAATAACTTCATTTATCTTGTCCTTTTGTACTTCCTAATATGGGAACATCTTACACGTTCCCTTGTATATCTTCCTAACTTGTTAGTTCTGACCATAAAGCAGATTCCTTCAAAATAAAATGGAAACTAGAGATCCCTTCTACTCAAGGTACCATTACAAACTTCTTTAAAAGAAACTACCTACTCCTAAGTGATAAATTGGCAAGCTTCAAATCTCCACCACACACAGTTAAACTCCACTGAATACGTAGAAATGTACACCACCTCACTATACCATCATGTAAACAGCTGCATAGATGCTGCTGTCTCCCATAGGAACAAGTGCAAGGCAAACCCTAGAAACAAATCCACATGCTGGAACCATATCAGCAAGCTCATATCAGCAAGCTTTATAATAAAAGGAAAATAATTCTGAACAAAAGTAAGAAGAATACTTCCCAGAATGTTAGAACCCTTGTCGATGAAATAAACAACTCAGGAACTTAATAAAAACCATCAAAGGCAAGTTTGACGTTAACACAGCTACCCAACCCAAAGAAAAACACAGGGCAATTTGTTTAGTTAAGTTCATAATCTCAAAAGCACAACATAGCAATCCACTGAGCTCATTGTGAGCAATGTTACTTACACTATGGCTGAAGAGAAAGCAAATCTTCTGGCCAATAAATGTAGATCTAATTTTACCCTTCCCTCCCCTGGGGAATTTAAGGGTTAAGGGAAAGATTTCAATCACGCTCAATAGAAGCCAGCCTTAACAAGGAAGCAACTAACCACCCAAGTGCAATATTACCGTAAAAGGAAAGTGGGAAGAGAGCACTGGACTGAACTGTGCTTCTGACAGACACTTAGAAATATCACATCAGAAAAAGGACAAGTAGTTAACCAAGAAGCTGTCAAACAAAAAAAAACAAGTAAGTATAAAACTTAAGATCAGCCATTGCATTTTAAATATCATCAGTGATGTCAAAGTATCTTCGAAGCTAATTAAGAACAGCACACTATTTTATACAGCACTAGTGCTATCAGATTGTGCCAGCTAATGGCATGCCGTTTCCCATTAACAACTCTTCAATGAGTGTATCAATTCAGCAAGAGTTGGGCCCTCCTTTAGCTAACCAGGTAGCAGATTCCAAAGATATGGGTCTTGAGAAGTAAATGCCAGAGAACAGGAAGACATTAGGACAGTAGATGGAACAGACAGCAGCCCACCTAGCTTGTACCAGGTCAGAAGATCCCACATGCAGTGGTAGCCAAGCAGTGTAGGGCAAGGTAGACTAACAAAATGCCTTTATCCATAATCCTCTGTTTGATAGACAGCCAGGATGGACTCTGCAGAACCAGTGTGATAAACTGGTATCTAGACACCCCAGTGAGTAATCTGACTGCAGAGTTTTACACTAGCTGGAGATAGTCAAGTTCAGTGTCATTTAAAACTGCCATAAATCTACCCAATAAACTCCTGAACTTAAAACTGACATAAACCTAGCCACTAAAGCTCTTAATGTAGAATTCACATGAGTTTAGCCACTAACAATCTTAACTTAAAACTGATATAAATCAAACTACTAAAGTTCTTAACTTAAAAACTTACCTAAACATACCCATAGAAGTTTTTAAGAGACATTAACCTACCCAGTAAAATTCTTAAAAGTGATAGAAACATACCGATTAACATTACTAACTTGAAACTGCCATTAACTCATGTGGAATGGCTTAGGTAATGTCACACACAGTGCAGGTATGAGCATGCAGTTGCATTTTGAGTATAACCAGAGAAAGGTAGTTCCTACTGCATGCAGAGCTACAAAGGGGTGGGGCAGGGGTTATACATAGTGTGTCATGGGAAGGTTACTGACAGAATCAGTTGTTAGTCATGTTTTCCATAGAAAGTAAAGCGAAAAGAAATAGATGATCTCCACCAAGACATTGATGAAGTACACTGGGAAATACATGCTCTCCACAGTTTTTCAAAGCGTTCCAAAATGCACACATCTACTAACTACTAAAGCATGTTCCCTTATACTTCTCTATTTCAAAGTCTTTTCTTTCAATTAAGGGGAAGAAGTGTTGTCACAAATAAAGCAGTATCTTTCACACTGTTATTTCAGTGTAGCGCAATGACTACTGGTAAGGGTACTGTCCTATAACATTCATTATTGCTGCATAGAATTAAGCAAAACCTTTATAAGAATGGCACGGTCATACATATGGTACCAGAGGAATGACAGCATTGCTGCAAAACGAATGTGATGTTTAGTGAAACTTGCACAAATTGTCAGAGATCAATACCACATGTTTACAGTGGGGTGGGGGTGGGGCAGCAGAGGTACAGGAAGCCATCCTAGTGCTTACTGTGATCTACTGAACTGCTACATGTCCTCCTGCTACACTTCTGAATGTCGTCTGGCATTCAGAGGCTTATAATTAAACATAGCTTGATAATTTACTGGTATTGTAAAATCAGCTTAATGGTGTAGTAAAATCAGCTTCTGTCACAGATAAAGACTTCATCTCACTGAGAGAAGCAAATCTTCAGGTAAGTATTTGCATTTCTAGGTATGACCCTACTATCGCGGTCAGTTACTGATAACAAATGGCGATAGTGTACAAGTCTTTACAATGATTTCATTTTTTCCCATTTGACAGGAAAATACATCATTAAAAGTGCATAAACTGAAGGCTGTAGCTGCCCGGAGTTGTAAACCTTGGCTGTAGATGATTGTCACTACTTAAGTGACATCCCGAACCCATATGCAAAAATGGGAAAAATGGGTTGTGGATGGATGGAACTGAAGGGTATAGTGCCTGTTTCTGTAAACATACAGATGCAGAAGTGCTTTCAGAAGGGCATGCTCCTTTTGCGCGGATTATAGACAGGATATAGTAACATTTTCAGTATTTTCCATCTCTGCACACGGAAACTATTGTACCTGCAAGGAGCTAGTCAATAAAGTGGATGCAAATGAAGGTGTTTGTGTGCTTGCGCACATACATACACATGGGTGCATACAGCAGAGTCTTTGGCTGCCAATTAGTTAGAACACCAGTCATTGTCCGTTACCCCCACAGACAAAAAAGCACTTTATCAAGAATTAGTCTTTACAAATCAGTGGTGTACAGAAACAGGGCTTAAACTAAATGCAAAAAAGTGCATCATAGCCAATGCCCCACTTCATACAATACATGTACTTAGCCAGACATATTTTGCAGTTTCTTGATGAAAAAGATTATTGGTCTAATAACTCTTAGCTACCAATATAGACTTGAAATCCTGTCACTGTCTCTTATAGACTCCTGCATGGAGATCTATGCCTGGCAAAACAATCTATGAACTTGCAAAGGAAATATGAAGATGTTACTGATCAATGTTAGGAGCCTAAACAAGAAACTTCACACTTACAAGCCCTTCTCATCCTAGAGGACACTGATGTCTGTGTAGTGACTGAGACAAGGTTTAAAATAGAGAACACTCTGGCTGTGCAGGGCTATAATGCCTTCCACATGAAGGCCACAACATCCATCTACAAGAATAACTCAGTATTCAACTCAATACCATTTTCTTAGGTGATCTAAACTATCCAGCTATACTGGGAAACCTACACCACCATGTGCACAAGCACAGAGATGGGGACATCTTATACTGGTCTTGCGTGTCTTTCTCACTTGTTAGGTCTGACCATACATCAGTCTCCTTCAAAATAAAATGAAAACTACAGATCCCTTCCACTCAAGGTATTTTTCCACATAATGCATAAAGTTTTACTTTAGTAGAAGTCCCAGGTAGATTCACATGTAGATCTAAAATGTTGTTTATGTATTAATATGTGTAGAATGTAGCTCCTTTTATGTAGGCAAAACAAAAAGAGAATTGTATAGGAGAATCTATGAACACTACTATGCTATTGGTAAGGGTGATGTAAAAAAGATATGGTGTAAAAATGCTATGGGTAAGCATTATGTGGAAAATAGATGCAAAATTAATTTTAAGTGTTTGGTAATAGATTCAGTGCATCCTAATGTTAAAAGTATTAATGTAGAAGAAGAATTAGGGTGGTTGGAATACTGCTGGCAGGTTAGATTAAATGCATGTTTTCCCCCAGGACTTAATAACAGAGAAGAATTTATTATGTATTTAAAAAGGAAGGGACTGAAGCATTAGGGATTTTAGTTAGAGGTATTTGTCAGCATTAGGCTGACTGTTGTTTTAAAACTGCTAATTCAGCTTTTAATGATTAATTGTCAATTAAGTTTATTTGACTGCAATTTTAGTATTTAAAAAGGTTTTGTTTAAGTGTAAGCCATTAGTCTGAAGAAGTCTCCATTGCAGGAGATGAAAGCCTTTACTTTTGGCTTGTATTTTACTTGAAATATTGTCCTGAACTTGTGGATTAAATCTTGAACATCATTTCCTGGTGCTGCCACTGTTTTTTTTGCTGTTTTGGATACTGATTTGGTTAATAGCGTGCTGCTGTATTTCAAGCATAGGGCATCTGCTTTAGGCCTGTGATTCTTTTAGTGAGGTATTTCTGCAGCTTTTCCAGTTGTTGCAGGTGTCTTGAGAGGCACATACCAAATGGGGCATTGTATTCTATAATGGGTCTAATGAGGAATGAGTACAGTGGGACAATGACCTCTTTTTTCTGGATGAAAAGCCCTTAGTGATGAGGTGTGCCACATAGAAGGATTTCCTGACTGTTCTGGTGATATGGTTATCAAAGGTGAGACCACTGTCCACCTGTGTCCCTACGTCTCTTATCACACTTTCAGTGTTTAGTGTACTGCCACCTATGTGGTAATTCATGGGTACATGTTTTTTCCCAAAGGGGATAACTATACATTTCTTGGCATTGAGCTTGAGCCCATGGCTCTGGCAACAAGCATCTGCTTCTGTAAGGCCCTTTTGTAGAGTATCCACATCATTTGGGGATTCAATAATGGCTCCCAGTTTGCAGTCATCTGCAAACTTTGTTAGCCAGAGTCCCCAGGGTGGGAGGTTGGCATAATGGTTAAGGTGTTTACCTTACAAACATAAGGTGCAAGGTTTGATTCTCACATGTTGTAATTGGCTAGGCTGAAAATGGCCCACACTGGCAGTTAGCCTAGTACTAATCTATGAACCTATATGGAATCTATGAACCTATGAACCTTAGTATTGGCCTGTACTTCAGAGAAGTAGATGCCAAACAAGACTGGTCCCAGGACTCAACCCTGAGGTACTCCACTTGTCACTTGTCTGGAGCTGGATTTGGAGTCAGCTACTTTTACAGTGTGGGTTCTGTCAGTAAGCCAGTTGGCAACCCATCGAGTGGCATAGAGATTAATGCCCAGCTTAGTAAGTTTATCTATGATTCCAGAGTGGGGGATGGTATCAAAGGCCTTGGTGAGGTCCAGATAGGATGTGTGGACCACCTTATTCTTTTCTACGGCTCTGGAGACTGATTTGAAGAAGTCAATCACGTTCAGGAGACAAGATCGGCACTTCACAAACCCAGACTGGGTGGGGTCTAGTGTTTGAAGGTTGCCAATGTCTTTGTTTATAAGTTCCATGATAATACATTCCATGGCCTTGCAGATCAGGCTCGTCAGACTAATGGGGCGGTAGTTCCCAGGATCCAAGGTGGATCCCCGCTTGTGGAGTGGGATAACTCTAGCTGTGTGCCACTCAGTGGGCATGAAGCCTGAGGTGAGGCTATGATTAAACAAGACACTTAGGTGAGGTGCCAGTTCATTTTGTAGTTCATGTAGTACACAGCCCGGGATGTCATCTGGTCCCATGGATGCTGTATTCTTAGCTTTGGAGAGTGCGTTTTTTACCTGTTTGGCTATTATTACCAGAATTTGGCAATCTTCCGGTATTGAGATGGGCCATTTAGGGAGTGAGAGGGGGGGGGTGAAGTTGGCACTGAATCGATCTACCAGGATATTGGCAATATCCTTGGGATCAGTATATTTAATGCCATTTTGTTGTAGGGCAGAGCAGATCTGGGCATTGCCATTTAGATTTTTGACATAGTTATAGAATGGCTTGTGATTGTCTTTGGAATCTTTGGCAATTTTATTTTCGGAACTAGCTTTGGAGGATTTTATGAGTTATCTCAGCTTCTTACTGAGGCTGGTAAGGGAGATTTTGCATCCTGGGATTTTCCTTTTCTGCAAAAGTTTCTTCCTTTTGTTGTAAAGTTTGTTTATGGCAGAGGACCACCAGATTGGCTTCATTTTTTTGGAGGAGAGCATCTTGGCTCTATTTGAGATGGCACAATTCATGCATGAGTGGATGTTCTCATACAGTGCCTTAATGTAGGACTCAACAGTTGAACTTTCAGTTCCCGTCTGACTTGAGTAGCATGAAGTTGGCTTTGGAGAAGTTTATTATGGAGGTTTCCTTACTGGGGGTGGGGGTGGGATGTGGAAGTTAAGGGTGATTAGCTTATGGTCTGACCTGACCAAAGAAGGAAAATGGGTTAGTTGATCCAGGGCATTGGAATTTATGAATTCCAAGAACTGTTGGGCAAAGGTGTTGGTACACAAGTAGTTTTCCCAGTTAATTGCAGGGTAGTTGAAGTCACCCAGTATTAGGGTGCTTGTTGTATCTTAATATTTTCCAGTATGTTTAGAAAGGTGTATTGAGAACCTTGGGGCATGGTGGGGGATCTGTAGCAAGCTACAATTTGGATTGCAGTCTTACCTAGTGTTAGTTGCACCTGGAGAATTTCAGATGCATTGTGTTGGGCAACTAGCCTGGTGGTGTGAATATCCTTGGTGAATATGGACACTCCTCCACCTTTAGTGTTTCGATCCTGGTTTGGTGGCCGAAAAGTGTGGTAAGAGTTTTAGCCTGGTATTGCAGGGGTGCTCTCTGGAGCCTTGAACCAATTCTCAGTTACTGCACAGATATCGATGTTCTCCATTTTTAGGAGTGCCTCGAGAGAGTGCATTTTGAGGTTTAGACTTCTAGCATTGAGTAGCATTACCTTCAGATTTTGCATGCTTGTACCTGTCACGGTGGTGGTTTGTCCTTTGAACTTTGCCTAAAAAAGGCACTATAGGGGTGGCAAGAGCCTTAGCCAGTAACATGAATCCCAGGGGCGACAGGTGCAGACTATCTCTGGCAAAGCATCGTGGTCTGTCGATCATGCTGTCCCAGGCAGACAGATACTGGATCCCCTTTGAATGACACCAGGAGCTTAGCCAATTGTTGAAGTCAAATATATTGTCCTTAAATTGTGGTATAATTCTGGGCGAAGGCAGGATGCTACTCAGGGCTAGGGTCATACCTGCCTGGGCCACATGATCTGAAAGCTCTTTCATGTCTCTTTTCATGTAGTCCAGGGAAGTACTTCTCAAGTCATTCACTCCAACATGGACAATGACAGTGTCATATTTGTACTTGTTGCGGAGTGACTTGAGTGCATGTGTTATGTCATGGATCCTGGCACCCAACAGGCAGCTGACTGTAATTTTCTCCTTGTTCAGCCTGGTGAGTGGGACATCGAGTGCCTGACTATAGAGTCACCTATGACTAAAGTGTTAGGTACATTGTCTTGCCTTAGGGGCTGTTGCTGGGTGGCACACTGGTGTTGTGAGCTATGTGACACTTTGGTTGTGATTGGTGTTTGTTTGCATTTCAGCTTCAGAGGTCCTTGTTGCTTGGGCAGGTTACAGTTAAGGGCCTCCGCATATGTGGATTTAGTTTTGCTATGTGTGGGTGTTGGTGGTGTGAGTTTAGAAGGGCTATGTGTTGCTTGAGGTGTAGTGCGGGTGTTAACCTTCTCCTTTTGACTGTCTAGCACAATCTTGGGTGGAGAGAGCTTTGCTTCCAGTTTGGCTATGTAAGTGCATCTCTCACAAGTTGTAGTGTTGAGTGGTAGGAGGAGAGGGTTGTCTGTGTACATGAAACAATTTCTGCATTGCCCCAGTATGCCCATATTCACCAGGTGGACAGGAGAAATCTCTGTTAAGATTTAGAGTTAATAACCTTAGGCAGATTGTCCTTCATTAGAAGAGCAAAAAACCTGGGCCCTAGAGTTATGACAGATAGTCTAGCTAGTTTTTATATCTGATCCGCTTCATTTTTTCCCCCATTGACAAGATATTCCCTTGAAATTCTTGGCTACTAACTTCAGCCATGGTCTATATGCTTAACCCACAATAGCTCCTTTGCATCATGCCTTTTAATCTCCATTGTTCTAAACCTCATTGGACACCCCTCCCCATTTTGTCAATTCAATTGAAAATTATTTTTTTCCACCACCGCTGTCTCCATTGGTAACTATGATTTTAACCAGTTCATTTCAACTACGGATTCAAACACCAGCAATAAACCTCATCTGCTCCATATTATGTTATTACTATTATAACCAGCATGCCAAATTGCATATTATAGCTGTCTCAAAGATTCACAAACCTCCCAGTACAGCAAACCAAGCAACTACATGGCAAGATTCATCCTTTTAACTCCCTCCTAAGTGTTGTTGTAGTCTTAAACTTGGTGGCTTTGGAATTGCCCACCCCTGCTGGTCACTGCTTCAAGTCCAATCTCATTTGATCACTCAGCATAGTGCAGTGAGATAATTTGGGTAGGAGTACCTCTACGCTTCTTTGACTTTGACCACTCCTCCCTGTCCTAGCTCATCAACTCAGTGTACTATGTAGAGAGAGGGAGAGCATTTGGGAAGGTCAGCCCCCTTAGTTTCCTAATCGTGAACTATCTTCTGTTTCCTCCCTCTCCACCTGAAAAAAAAGAGTACACTTTATTACCTTATTTTTGCTGTGTGCTTTTAAGTGTTCAAGTGCTTTTATTCTGATGCATTTATCACTGCTTGTTAGTAGCCTAATTAAATTTATCGGTTATTCTAAGCAGTTTTATCTTTGCTCTTAGCATTTGTGCTTCAGGCCAGTTACTTTACATTTAAGAAGGTCCTTGTGGTCTACACTCTTGAGGACAAACCCTTATCAAAACCGTCTCTCCATAAGTCTGCCCAAGCATTTGTAACACTATGTCTGGACATTTCCCATCACTTTCTCCTGGCAACCTGGTCAGCGTGGGCATACTGAGACAGTGTAGCAATTGCTGCATGCTTACTGACAACCCTCTTCTCCTAGCACATCATTCTTCCACCTGCAAGAAATGCATGTACATCAGTAACCTGGAGTCCATGCTCTCTTGCTCCACAGTCAGTAATCCTGACATAGAGGAGATTGCCAGCATAAACACCACACCACTCAGATCATACAGCCAAGCACAAAACACATGCACCTATGCAGAGGTCTTCAATAAAAACTTATCTAAACAGCAGAGACCTCCAAAACACACTCACAAACATTCCACATGCAACACCAAACACATCACACACAGCAGACAACACACCAGTGTCTCACAAACACAGCTCATAAGGCAAAACAATAAACCATCACAGCCCACAAGACATAACAATAAACCAAACACACTAGTCATTGGTGACTCACTTGTGAGACACACCAATGTCCCCCTCACCAGGTTCAGCAAGGAGAAGGCCACAGTCAGTTGTCTGTCTGGTGCCAGAATCCTCCACATCACGCAAGCAGTTAAGTCTCTGCACAAGTATAAGTATGACTCTGTCATTGTACATGTTGGTGTGAATGACTTGAAACGTACCTCCCTGGACTATATGAAGAAAGACATGATTAAACTCTGAGTATGTGTTCCAGGCAGGTATGACCCTAGCCCTAAGCAGCATCCTACCTTCACCAAGAATGATACCACAATATCAACAAAAAATGACTTGACTTCAACAATTGGTTTAGTTTCTGGTGTCATTCCAAGGGGATCCAGTATCTCTATGCCTAGGATGACATGGTCAACAGGCCTCGGTGCTTTGCCAGAGATGTCCTTCACCTATCACCACTGGGTTTCTGGATCCTGGCCAAGGCTCTCACTTCCCCCATTGTGCCTTTTTCAGGCAATGTCCCAAAGACAAACTTTCCAACTTAAAAGATCTGTCAAAAAGCAAATTGAAGGTCATGCTGCTTAATGTTAGGAGCCTTAACCTGAAAATGGGCTCACTGGAGGTCCTCCTTGCACTGGAAGATGCTGATGTCTGTGCAGCCAAGGAAACCTGATTCAGAGCTGCAGAGAAAACCCCTGCCTTACCAGGCTGTACCTCATTCCACACATTCTGACCCCAAAATGAAGTCAGGAAAACTAAGAGTTGTGGTGTCTCTATCTTCATTAAGGACAGGCACACCTCCAGACTGGTTTGCCAGCATGACACACTGGAACTACTCCAAGTACAACTGATAGTTGGCAAGACATCCATCCAAGTTATAGCTAGCTACAGACCCCCCTCCATGACTCAGAACACCCACTCCTCTTACCTGGATCTACTTGACTCCATCAAGGTACCCCCTAACACCCTGATCCTTGGTTACTTCAACTACCCTACCATAGAATGGGTGAACTATTCTTGCACTAATGCACTCTCATAATGATTCCTCAACTTCATCATTTCTAACACACTAGACCAGCTCGTCTCATACCCCACAAGGGGAGATAACATTCTGGACTTGGTTCTTACCAACCTGGGTGACCAATGCACCACTACCATAGTATGTTCTTCCCTGGTGAGATCAGATCATTGGACTGTCTCATTGAAGTTTTTCTCCCACCCAGCCCCCCCCAGCCATAATCAAGCTAAAATACTTCTCAAAAGCTGACTACAACTTCCTAAGAGAGGGTATCTCTAGGTTCACACCCCCCCCAGAGGATGCAGACAACTATGTTGAACATTATGCCAATGCAGTATACAACCATTTGTACAACTGCATGGACTCAGCCATAACCAATACAACTAAAACCTGCTCCTCAAGGAAACACAAATCTGTTTGGTGGACATCCTCTGTCAACAGACTTTCCAACAAAAGGAATAAACTGTTGTCCAAGGGTAAAAGGGAACAAATTCTAAATTGAAAAAAAACTCCCTCCTTAGCCTCAACAAGCAAATTAGATCACTAATGAAAACCTCCAAGGCCAATTATGAATTAAAACTAGCCTCCATAACAAAGGGAAACCATAAAGTCTTCTTCAGTTATGTCAGGATCTCCATACCAAAACCCAAGTTTGTTTCAAATTAGTTCTTAACAGTACCACTTACACTGATCCTGTTGAGCTAGCCAAACTGCTAGCAGATAGGTTCAGTGCAAACTTCACCCCCCTGTCCCCACCCAAAGGCCCTTTTGACATCTCCGATACTTGTCCCACACCTCACATCTCCATAGATCAAGTGTTACAAGCCCTATCCAAGGCAATGAACACAGCTTCCATGGAACCTGATAGCATCCCAGGATGTATTCTGCACCATCTCCAGCAAGAACTGGCTTCACCATTGAGCACCCTATTCAACCACAGCCTAAGTACTGGTTTCATTCCAGCAGAGTAGAGAACTGCCATTGTCATCCCCTTGCACAAAGGTGGTGCCATTACTGGCCCTGGAAACTATCACCCCATTAGCTTGACAAGTCTGTTCCGGAAAGCCATGGAACATATTATTATGGATCTCATAAAAAAGGACATAGGCAATCTCCAAGCACTTGACCCCACCCAGTTCGGATTTGTCAAGGGCAAATCTTGGCTGTTGAACCTGGTTGACTTCTCTGATGCTGTCACCAAGACCCTGGATGAGGGAAAGTCAGTGCATACAGCTTACCTTGACTTGGCCAAGCCCTTTGACACAATCCCTCACTCAGGCATCATCGAAAATCTGACACAACTTGACATAAATCCCTAACTCATCAGGTGGGTGGCCAACTGGTTCACCATCAGGACCCTCAAAGTCAAAATAGGCACCTCCACCTCTGATAGCAGACCTGTCACTAGTGGAGTTCCTCAGGGATCTATCCTGGGACCCCTACTGTTTGCCATCTATTTCTCAGAGGTCCAGGCAATGACAAATGCCTGTGGCTGACCAAGTTTGCTGACGACTGTAAGTTGGGTGCTGTCATTGACTCCCCAGATGATGTTAACATACTGCAAGAGGGTCTCACAGCAACTAATAACTGGTGCCAAAGTCGTGGCCTCAAGCTAAATGCAAAAAAATGTATCATCATACCATTCGGCAAAAACATAACCCCTACTGATTACCACATCAACGGCAGCCACCTAAGCACACAACCTGTGGTGAGAGACCTGGGCACTCAGATTGATAACAACCTCACATTCGACTATCATGTAGTGGTAGTGGTAACAAACGCCTTTTACTTGGTTCATATCATAAGTAAAGGGATTGCATCCTCTCTCATTAAACCAGTAATTGAGTATAACACCCTGTTTGGAATGTACCTCTCCAAATATCTGCACCATCTGGAAAGGCTACAGAAATACCTCACAAAGATAATCCATGGCCTCCAACACCTGTCCTATGCAGACAGGCTCAAATTACTATCACTCTACTTGGCATCATACAGATTGTTCAGGGGTGATCTGTGTCTCGCCTACAAAGCAATCTCAGACCCTGCCCTACTAGAGATGCTCCATATCCATAAGTGTAACTCCTCATGCACTACCCATTCAAAAGACCTGAATCTAATATGCAACATCAACAAAACCTGCTGGAAAGACATGTTTGTCTCCCAGAGGCTGCCCTCCATCTCTGGAATAGACTTCCCATACACGTCAAACACAGCACCTCATTGACCCTTAGTCATGTGATAATGTATGCCTATATATGTGCTCATTTGAATTTTGGTCTTTATCTGATGAAGTTATGTATTTTATCTAATGAAAGCACTTATGTTTTACTGTTTTGTGGTGCAATAAATTGTTGGTGACCTACAGTTTCCTCTTTGCCTTTGTGTGTGGTTAACACATTTGTGCCTTTTTGTGAGACCCTCTTCAAGCGCAACCCTGATGAGTGAATGGAAAACCACAGATTTGTCCCAGGTGTTCCACCTGTGTCCCTGACTGACAGGGGTGATAGGTGCTGACTGATGTTTCTTTTTGGGGATAAACTCTTGGTTAGGCTTGGAAGGGCCTCAGGGACATTAGTCTAGTAACCTCCTATGATCCTCTGATAATGACCAAGACTACTTTTCCAAATTCGACTGCCTTAGCCACAGCAACTTTTCAATTTCATACCCTTCCCATAAAAAAGCAGACCTCAAGCCTTAGCAAGTCTCAATATAATCACCATCTTGACATTTTGGTCAAACAAGCCCAGGGAACTCTAAGTAATCTCATAGCCACATTTAATACACTTGAGCAACCCATTTGTGTATGGCAACTTTTTATTTTATTTCAGCTATCCTTATTAGTTAGACAGCTCAAACTAAAATAGGTTGGCAAACTCCAACAGCAGACTTATTTTACTCTACATGGCAGACTTTAGCTTATTTTCCCCCTGATTACTGGCCCACTTAACCTCACATTTTTAGGAGGCTGAACACCCCAATGACAAAATTTAAACTTTTTCACCACATAATGTTGTTAGACTGCTCCAGCCATACCTTAATTTCAAGTAAAATTTGGATTGAATAACCTTAATGAAATAGCTCTAACCTCATAATTCCCAAACCGGTCATCAACATACCTGAGAAACCCTAAATAAATAAATAAATAATTCCAAAACAACATTCAAATAAAAATAAGCAGCTTGAATGGTTACATGGCTACTTTTAATTGAACTATATGTATTTATTACTTTGGTCAGCAAGCTCCAACAACAGACTTAATTCACCCCATGTGGCGAGCTTTAGGGACGGATTTCCTGATCGCTAGCCCACATAACTTCATGATTCCTGCTACCTTAGCCACCACAGTATTTCAAGCAATAAGATAAGACCCCACGATTCCCGTACTCATCACTATCCTATCATGTTTCACAAACAAGCCCGGGGATCTCTAGACTATGACTGCCTTAGCCGATTCTTTAGTTCAAGTTAATTCTTATAGAATAATTTTCATGAAAAACATCTGGTCCCACAAGTCCCATACCGGTCACCATTTTTCATGTGGGCAAACAAGCCTGGGGAACTCTAAACTGAAAATGAGTGTAAGCAGCTCAAAAACGTGGATGGCACTCTCTAGTCAAAGTTGCTAGCTCAAATTCTACACTGGGAAAACACTTCTGAATCTTAACAGCAAGCTCCAGCTGTGGACTTAAATTTAATCCTTAAAGATAGCTGAGCACACACACCCTGTGGAGGACTTTAACCTAAATGGTTCCCTGATTGCTAGCGCACATATACCGTGGTTTCTTTTGTTACAATTAAGCCCGGGAAGCTCTAAACTCAACCTTAAGAGCCCAAACAAGAGGAAGGCATTAACTGCATCCTTCATAGTTGCGTTTATTCCACATATTAACGTTTATGTACTTAATGTAATAAACAAATAAATTAGATAATGGAAAAAAGTTTTAGTCTTGGCAGATCTGATGAAGGCTCTATGAAAGCGCTGCAGCACTTAGACACAGGAAAAGCTAACTGAGTATAAGCTAATTGAAATTAATTTGGAATGGATATACTGTTAATAACTGAAGATGTATTATGAAATCTGTCTTAATAGCTTATTTTTTGTTAAAATTAATAAAAATGAATGATATTGTGTAACCACACCCGCAAACACTCCAAGTAAATTCCACTATGACGTCACAATTTCAACAATAAAGTTCGAACCACCCACCTCCCCTATGATGAAGTAGGTGGGAACTGACTTGGAAACCTCCCTTAAAATGTGAATAAAACCATGTAAAATTTCTCTGTTAAATCAGTCTACTAAACAGCACTCATCTGCCAGCATAATAACATTACTGAAACAAGGACTGAGTAGCTGATTATTTATTCTCACATATAAGACAACAGAAGAAAATATTCTCCCTCTATTACAGCATGACCCACAAGAAGAATCTAATTGTGGGATTCACCCAGTGAAGACACCCAGTGAGACACCCAGAGTCAGCAAGTAGATAATATGGTTACAACAGTAAAAAGGGAAGAAACAATGTGGTCAGTTCAGAACCCAGTTCTGTCAACATAAAACAGAAAACTCAATTAAATCAAAGGAGGACTATAAGAAACTGATATGAGAGAGAAAAAAGAAAAATTGAATGACAAATTTTCTTTACACTTGCTAGTTGTGGAGGAGACTAAGATATGAAATAACTCATGCCAGTGTATGTTACAGCAGAAGTTGAACCTACCTACAAATTAGGACAATTATTCAAATTTGAAAGACCTAGAGATGAACCATGTTAAATTCAACAATGTTTAATGGGAAGATGATACCTAAATGACAGCAATAAAGGCTATAGAAGTGAAAGTAGGAGATGATAAAAAACAAGTTGAACTTTTTTTACCACATGCATTCAAACTATGTACTTGGTATTGTTAAAGAGATCTATCTACAAGAAGAGAAAACATCATACAAACATGCTATAGCGCACTACACTAACTTACAAGAAAGATTAGAGTGGCAATGCCCATAGTGAAAGGGAACGTGTTATAAGATGAGGAAAAGCAGAAAAGAGTATTGTGCTATAGGAATACTAAAAGGAAATGATTCAAGTCAGGAAACATAGCCTTCATACTTGTGACACCAGTAGAAAATACATTTTAGCTTATTAGCAAGGATGTCTGCAAATACACACTATGTGCACTATAGCAAACAGTATCCAGCTGTTAGACTATGGTCTACAAGCAGCTGAGACTTGAGCATATAAAGTGGGCCCCTAAACACACACATGTTCACATAAATATATTGGGTCAGAATACTTTCAACAAACTGTTGTCAGTGAACAGAGTAGTAAATACATAGTAAGAAAATTTTATTTTTTAAAAAAATATACAGTTTTTAAAATTTCCTTTCAAATGTAAAAAAAGTGCTAAAATCAACTGTCACACTTCAGAGGCGCCCACATGGACATGCATTTATGACTTCTTTATGTTGTAAACAAAGCTGCTGCCACAGGTATTCAGCCCTTTCCACCTTAGCTTTGTTTTCATTAAATGATTATTGCTTAGGGAAGAGGGCATGAGGAACCATCTCTCATACTGGCCTAATTTCTAATTGGGGAGGATAAGAGGTACAAACTGTACAGAGGCTATGGAACCACAAGTCAGATACTGTATGGTGGTGGTTTATGTCTTTGACCAGACATTTCTTTTGGCTGGAGTTCTTCGGTAGACTGTTGAATACTCTTAATAGAGTTGCAGTTGACTCCTTAATACCTGTACTTTCTTACACTGAGATGTAGTTGCCTTATCAGTTTGCTTCTGTTTGCTTACCTGCTTTTGTTGAATTTGTTCTGTCCTGGTCTTCTTGTTTTCAGAATCATCAGATTTCCATGGATTCAGCTTAGAGTCGGCTGCCTGCTTGTTGCTGCTACAGACATACTTCCTCTATGGCCTTTGATTCTCAGCACAAATCCATTCCAGTCTTTCAGAAACAAGAAGCAAGAATACCGTCGTGATACCATTCATGTCTGAACAGTTTTCTCTGTCTTTGCAGCTACATTGTTCAAAGACTGGCTGTGTGAGTAGTGTACGATTACACCTGTGTCAAGCTAATAATGATGTTGTTTTTTCATTGTTGATAAACAAGTATGGAATAATTATGGGAACAGAGACAAAACTGAAATTTGTTTTTAATTTGTAATACCATTAAACTTAGCAAGAACTAGGTGTGTAAACTGTAATGACTGACATAGTTTAACAGAAAGCAACAAAATTTCTAAGTGCTTTAATTATTGTGCCAGATTTGTATATATGTGTTGAAATAATTAAAAAATGTTATATGTCTATGTGAGATGCAGTAAAGATAAACATACTTAATAGGAGACTTTAAATATTTTGGTTGAAGTAAATGCTGTTGTGTTAATGTCATTGATTCATTAGCTTATCCTGAAATGAGCATTAATAAACACGTTCATCTTAATAATGTGAAAGAAGAAAGGGTTATACATTTATAGTCTGCCAGTGTGTAGTATTTTATATGGGAAAACTGCAAGTATATTGCACACAAGTATTTCAGAACATTTAAGAGCTACTGAGAAGGGTATTAATCTTTTTTTACCCCACCCACCCAGACTAAGCCTCCCCTACCTGTACCCAATTAGCCCATTTAGTCTAAGGTAGGGGGAGCTGCATCCCTGGGTTAGGCAAGAACCTTATGGTCCATTTGTTCCTGCGCAGGAATCCCAGTCAGTTTATCCACTCCACATTGAGAGTCAGGTTGTAGGGAACAGGCCAACTTGCTGATTCTGGGGGGGGCTACCATCTCGCCTCATACAGCACCTTCCTCTCCTACAGTGATTCTTCTGAGCTCCACTATGTACTGCTGTCTGAGGAGAAGCATGGATCCATACACTGAATTCTCCTCTCCTTACTGTGTGACTGCACATGGCAGCACAGGTTCTCTAGGCTTCAGTTCTGGGGGGATGATGTTGGAGCACCTACAATTCCTGATAGGTGCCATCCATGTGGCCAGCCTCCCTCCACACAGGATTGGTGGGCTGGCGATGGCTGCTCATTCCAATCCTCCCCCACCAGCTCCTAAAGAAGACTGAGCCACTATTTGAATTTGAGTTACCTGAGACATAGTCAGGACTTTATCCCTACAGCCATGCAGCTGGCTAAAGAAGGGAATTAATCTTAATGAATTACTTTTACTGAGTTTTGTCCTACATTTTGTAGGTGCATATATATATATATATATATATATATATATAAACAGTATGTTTGTTTATGTGTGTGAGTATGAGTGACTTTGTATATGTATAGTTATATCTAAACATATATGTATATGTATGTGTATGTCTGGTTATATATTAATTCATCATCTAAGTAAAGCACCAAATTAAAATTAATTGATCATAACTGCTGAAAGGGACAAACTGTTCAAAATGTAAAAAGAAAAATAACTTTCAAATATGTTCTTTTCTTTTTTTGCAGGGGGTAAACGTCCTTGCACCACCCCCCCACCCCCACACTCCCTGCTAATTATGTATATACATATATATATATATATAGAGAGAGAGAGAGAGAGAGACATACACACGCACACACACACATATATATATATATATATATATATATATATATATATATGTATGTGTGTGTGTGTGTGTGTGTATATATATATATATATATATATATATATATATATATATCAACTCCAAGATCAGACTACAGTGGGAAAAGGACAAATTCATTAACCCGCTCTGTGCTGCAATGTCACAAAGCAAAAAAGATAACTGTGGTCAGCTGATTTTCAATGACACATACCTGCTTTTCCTCACTGGAAATTCAATAAAGTGAATTTTCAACTGATGGTATGTATACTGTATTCCTCAAACTGTCATGCCTATTTAAGTAGCAGCTCATGTGAGCTACTTGGAAAACCAGTGTCCAGCTGTCAGACTATGGTCTACATGCAGCTGAGATTTGAGCATATGAAGTGGACTCCTACACATGCACATGTTCCCATAACTATATTGGGTCTGAATACCTTCATCAAACTGTTTCATTTGTCATAAAAGGAACTGTTGACTTGGTCAATTCCTGTTTTGCTATTGTAGTAGCAGCAGCTTGGTGTATTTGATATAAACATTTATAGTAAATATATTAATTTAAAAGTAAAGTTTAAAAGTAAACTGAAAAGTTCTTAACTTAAATTTATGTAAGCCTTCTCATTAAAGTTAATACTGACCTACCAGCTAAAGTTCTTAATTTAAAATTGACATTAACCTACCCATCAAAGTTATTAAATTAAAACTGGAATTAACATGCCCAATAAAGTTAACTTCAACTTCAACTTTATTAAAGTGCCTGTAACCAAGCTCTGTACAGATTGAAATAAAATATATTATTGAACAAGTAAAATAATAAATCAATAAAATAATAAAATATAAAGTACTAGGGAAAAAACAAGTAAGTATAAAACTTAAGATCAGCCATTGCATTTTAAATATCATCAATGATGTAAAAGTATGTTCAAAGCTAATTAAGAACAGCACACTATTTTATACAGCACTAGTGCTATCAGATTGTGCCAGCTAACGGCATGCTGTTAACAACTCTTAAATGAGTGTATCAATTCAGCAAGAATTGGGCCCTCCCTTAGCTAATCAGGTAGCAGGTTCCAAAGATACAAGCAAATGCCAGAGAACAGGAAGACATTAGGACAGTAGATGGAACAGACAGCAGCCCACCTAGCTTGTACCAGGTCAGAAGATCCCATATGCAGTGGGAGCCAAGCAGTGTAGGGTAAGGTAGACTAACACAATGCCTTTATCCATAATCCTCTGTTTGATAGCCAGAGTCGACTCTGCAGAGCCATTGTGATATAATGGTACCTGGACACCCCAGTGAGTAACCTGTCTGCATAGCTTTTTGTACCCTAGCTGCAGTCAAGATTTGTGTCATTTGAAACTGTCATAAATCTACCCACTAAACCCCTGAATTTAAAACTGACAAAAACCTAGCTACTAAAGTTCTTAACTAAAAAACTTACCTAAACATACCCACAGAAGTCTTTAACTCATAACAGACATTAACCTACCCAGTAAAATTCTTAAAAGTGATAGAAACATACCCATTAACATTACTAACTTGAGACTGCCATTAACCCACTTGGAGTGGCTTAGGTAGTGTCACACACAGTGCAGGTATGAGCATGCAGTTGCATTTTGAGAGTAAAACCAGAGAAAGGTGTTTCCTACTGCATACAAAGCTACAAAGAGCATGGGTTATACAAAGTGAGTCATGGGAAAGTTACTGACAGAATCAGTTGTAGGTCATGTTTTCTATAGGAAAAGAAACAGATAAACTTCAAGACAGTGATTAAGTATGCTGGTAAATATATGCTCTCCACAGTACTTCAAAGAGTTCCAAAATGCACACGTCTAGAAACTACTAAAGTATGTTCCCTTAGACTTCTCTCTTTCAAAGTCTCTTTTTTTAATTAAGGGGAAGAAGTGTTGTCACAAATAAAGCAGTATCTTTCACTCTGTTATTTCAGTGTAGCACAGTGACTGCTGGTAAGGGTACTGTCCTATAACATTCATTATTGCTGTACAGAATTAAGCAAAAAATGGCACAGTCATACATATGGTAGCAGTGGAGTGACAGCATTGTTGCAACACGAATATGATGTTTAGTGAAACTCGCACAAATTGTCAGAGATCAATAACATGTTTACAGTGGGGTGGGGTTGGGGCAGCAGAGGTACAGGAAGCCATCCTAGTGCTTACAGTGATCAACTGACCTGCTACATGTCCTCCTGCTACACTTCTGAATGTCGTCTGGCATTCAGAGGCTTATAATTAAACACATCTTAATAATTTACTGGTGTAATGAGATCAACTTAATGGTGTCATAAAATCAGCTTCTGTCACAGATAAAGACTATCTTACTGAGGGAAGCAAATCTTAAAACAAGTATTTGCATTTCTAGATATGACCCTGCTATCGCTGTCAATTATTAATAACAAATGGTGGTAGTGTGCATGTCTGTACAATGATTTCATTTTTTCCTATATGACAGGAAAGTACATCATTAAAAGTGCATTAACAGAAGGCTGTAACGCCTGTTACTGTACCCTCACTGATGCAGAAGAGCTTTGAGAAGAGCATATCTCTTTTGCAGAGATTATAAAAAAGATACAGTAACATTTTCAGTATTTTGCATCTCTGTACACTTTGGAACTTATAGTACCTGCAAGGAGCAAGCTAATTCAGTATGCACACATCAAAGTGTGTGTGTGTGTGTGTGTGTGTGTGTGTGTGTGTGTGTGTGTGTGTGTGTGTGTGTGTGTGTGTGTGTGTGTGCATACATATGCATGGGTGCATACAGCAGAGTCTTGGCCTGCCAATCGCCCAGAGCACCACACATCTTCTGTTCCCCCCACAGACAAAGAAGCACTTCATCAAGAATTAATCCTTACAAATCAGTGGTGTTCAGAGAAATGTCTTAAACTAAATGGAAAAAAAACTGCAGCATAGCTAATGCTGCATTTCATACAGAAATGGTAGCCAGGGATCACTGCACCTGGGTCGACAATTCCTTCACCTCTGACCATGTTGCGTTAGTAGTTAAGAAGTCCCTCTATGTAGCACAACACAACTGATTTTCAAAGGTATCTCTTCTAGGTCAAAGGATGTTATTGTCCCTCTGTACTCTGTTCTAATTAGACCAATTATTTCATACAATGCCTCTTTTTACATGTACCTAGCCAGACATACTGTGCAGCTTGAAAGACCTCAAATGTTCATGATGAAACATATTATTGCCCTAAAAACCATTAGCTACTGAATCAGACTAGAAACCCCATCCCTATATTCTGCGTATTATAGGCCCTAGCATGGAGATCTGTGCCTGTCAAAACAATCTATGAACAAGCAAAAGAAATCTGCAGATGTAAACCAAACATACCCAAAAGGGTATAAACTCATAAGAAACAAAAAAAGTAGAACAAATATGGACAGAGCTTCACTCAACAGTTTTAATGCAGAGCTCCAAAAACTAAGCACTTTCACCATGCACAGATGGCTTCATCAGAGTTAATAGGAGTCATTAAACAAAATACATTTATACAGCTGTCAATCACTCATACGCCAATCACATCCCTACACATAATCAACATATTCATTTAAAAAACTATACTGCTCATTAGTCCAAAAATAATTTAAAACAATATACATTAAATGCATGTAGAATGTATATACACACAAATGTGCCAAGACAGTACTGTATATGTGCATAATAAATCCTTAAAAAACATATTTCTAAATACTGCTAATAAATATATATTAATAATGCTAAAAAGCAAAAAAACACTTATTAAGAATTATAAAATAATTATAATAGAACAATATTGTAGGGGCTAAAATAACTCAAGGCATACAAATAAATTAAACGTCATATACCCTTTGTTTCAACACTGGCATAATTGATATATGGTCATTCAAACCTGGTTGACAAGTTGCATTTAAGCTAACTTGCCATTTGTATTCCAATAATTCAACTTTAAGTTTGTCACCCCCCCCCCCTTTCACTAGAAATCACCATATCAATCACAAAGAAGATAAACTTCTTATAGTTTGGGCAGCTAATACTGTATATATAGGACATTATGCATGTCCCTGTTCTTAATAGCCCTAAGATGTTCAGCTACCCTGTCCTTTAATCTACGTGTCGTTTTTCCTACGTAAAATCCTGGGCATGAAGTACAAGTTGCTAAGTAGACCACCATTTTTGAGTTGCAACTACATCTACCCGGACAAGGTATTGGCCTATTGTATCCAAAAGCTGTCACACAGGGACCATCGTTTATAAATTTACAGTACCTACATGCTCCACATTTGTGCATTCATGAGCATGTCATTTTTAACCTTTGCCCTTCCAAAAAATCTTTAATGTTTCTTCCCCTTGAGAAGACCACTCGTGGGGACTGTCCCAGTTCTTTCTTTAATTCAGTATCAAAGGTTACTTCCCATGATCGATTGACAATCTCTAATAACTCGGGTACTTGATAGATGTACTTCAAAATTAATGCTTTAGGAGCAAAAGTGTCAATTCTTTTCTCTGGACTTTAATTAACTCCCCATAAAATAGGGTTAAATGAGGTATCTCTTTTCCTAGTCACCTCATTATGTACTGCTATAAGAAATTTCAGGGAATATCCTCTAGCCAGGAACATTCCTATCAAGGTATGTAGCTCCTGTTGGTAGGTACTGTTGCCACTGGTAAGTCATGACAGCCTTACCATTTGCCCTTAACAATGCTTTTACGTTTATGGGGGGGGGATGACAACTTTGATAACAGAGTAATGAATTGTGGCATGTTTCCTTTCTGAAAATATTACCCTGCAGACCTCCTGGTGTTTTAATAAGTTTAATATCCAAAAAGTCTATCACTTCACTGTTCCACCTGCTAGTAAATGTAAAAAATGATGTAGTAGTATTGAGGTAGTCTATAAATTGTTTGGCTTCTTCTTCGCTACCTGTCCATAAAACCAGTATGTCATCTAAAAAACGATTTTATAAAGCTATTTGGTCCTGAAAGGGGAATTGAAAAACAAACATTTGCTTCCCAATGTAGGAGAACTAAATTAGAAAATAGGGGGGCGCATTTAGCTCCCATCGCAACCCCTGAAATCTGATGGTAAATTTCCCCCTCAAATTTTTTTTTTAACACCAATTCCATAAATGCTACCACAATATTCAGCCTAACTCCACTCAGTTGTCTACTTTTCACAAGACTCTCTAAAATAGCTAATGAACTCTTCATGTGGGATAACCGAAAAAAGATTAACCACATCGATGGTAAGGAACGACCAATTATTGTCATCTCTACTGAGGGTACTCAAACGTTCGAGACAATGCCAAGAGTCTTTTAATATATGGGCAACTCCAGTCACAACCTGTTGTATTCCCTTATCCACATAAGCTGCCATAGGCTTAGTTTTGGAGCCTCTTGCCGCCACTATCGGCCTAAATGGAAGATCATTTAGATTTTTATGGATTTTAGGGATACCAAAAACAACAGGTGTGACTGGGTGTTCAACATTTAGAAACTGAAATTCAGTCTCTTGAATAGCCCCTTGAAACAGCGCATCTAGCAGAAACAAAATTATTTTGTGGTAAGCAATATTCAGTTCGTTTTTAGAGATCCTCTGGGAAGTGGTGTAATCATCCAAAATATTTTGCATTTTAGATACATAATCAAAGTGGGACATAATGATAACCCCATCTGCCTTATCAGGCTTCATGATTCTGACCTCAGTATTATTAGCCAAATCAAGTAGTGCATTCCTTTCATCCTAAGTGACGCTGTCATCATTAACAGTATTGTGTTTCTTCTTGGTTAAACTTCTAATACCATTAATACACAACTTTTCAAAAGTTAACACATCCTTATGCACAGGTGGTATAAATATACTTTTCCTACTAAGACCTGGAGGTAGCAAACTCTTCTGAGCATTCTGGTCTTTAAAAACAATGACAAATTCAATTGCCTTGTAAACAATTTCAAACTTGTGTAAACATCCACAATATTAAAATAAAACACAGGGACAAAAGTAAAACCTATTCACCACAAATTGTGGTGTGCTTCTTTAATCTCTAAGGCACTGAAATTGTAAACAGTAAACCCAGCTTTTTTACTGATGTCAGAAATGGGTGTTTCACTCTGAATCACAGAGTACAAATGGAAATTGTCCAGTTCACAGTCCCCACTTCCAGCCCTTGTCTGATAATCACAGTTTAACAGTCAATGTCTCTTCCTGTTGTTGGACCACTGACTCTTCCTGTGATATCTGTTCCTCTGTTGTTGCTGCTGCTGCTGTGTACCATATTGTTGGTTCACTTGGGCCTCTCCCCTCTTATTTATCAAACGCTCCAATCTCCTCAATTCTGGAGACTGGTCTAAAAACATTGTTGTTCATCAATCAAATCATTTGTATTACAGTCAAAATTGTCCATACCAGAATCAGTACCATTTTTATAAGTCCATTCCCCTTTCTTAACATACGTTATTCACATTAGTGTTAGAAATACCAAAAGAATATGCTGTATTATTTTTATAATCACTCATATGTCTTGAAAGCTTTTTGATTTTAGTTTTTACATTTTTAACAACAAACTTTTCAATATTGCTTAGCACAGGACAATAATTTTTAGCATATTGAAAAAACAGTAAATCATTAATTATACTTTCATTTAAGGAGACAATCTGTTTTTCAAGTATAGCTAACTTACTCTGATTGTTTTTGACAATAATGTCCAACATCTCTAAGCCAGTCTTGTTGAATAAGTCCACAAGTTCCTTGTACGCCAAAGATCCACTGTCAATGCCAGTTGGTAGTTTCCAAATTCTAAGGCCCTTCGGTACCTGTTTCAATGCCATAGATTTTTTAAGAAACACATTACCTAGTTGTAGGCCTCTGAATTTGCAACAAACACCATTAAACTGATCAAGTTGCTTTTTTAATAAAGGTGTATCTCTTCTCTCCTCATTCGAGACCAAGAAGTTAACCTGCAGATGTTACTAGTCAGTTCTAGGAGTCTAAACAAGAAACTCCACTCCCTACAAGCCCTTCTCACCTTGGAAGACATTGATGTCTGTGTAATGACTGAGACCAGGTTAAAAACAGCAGAGAGCATTCTGGCTGTGCAGAGCTGTAACACAGTCCACATGTTTAGATCAGCTACTGCGCAGGAGAGGAAAAAAAGATGAAGGTGTTTCAAACTTTATCCTGAAGAAACTCACATCAAGGCTTGTAAAGCAACATGATGTACTACAGCTTCTCTACATCCAAATAACCATCAGAAAGGTCCCATACCATATATATTAGCTAGCTATGGAACTCCATCTATGACACAAAGAAGCCAAACCATCTAAATACAGGAACTAGAATCACTCAGTATTCAACCCAATACCATTTTCTTAGGTGATCTAAACGATCCAACTATAGCATGGGAAACCTGCACTACCACTAGTAGACTAGCACAGATCCCTGGACTTTGTCAATACAAACACTCTGGAACAATTAGTCAGGGTACCCACTAGGAGGAATAGCACCTTGGACCTTATCCTTACTAATATAACAGCATCTTGCACCATCCTTTGTGTATCTTCATCACTTGTTAGGTCTGACCTTAAAGCAGTCTCACCTAAAACTGAAACCAGAGGTTCCTTCCATCGAAGGTACCTTTATAAATTTCTGTAAGACAAACTACCTACTCCTAAGTGATACATTAACAACCTTCAAATCCCCAGCAAATGTAGTTAACTCCACTGAATACATGGAAATGTACACCACCAAACTATACCAGCATGTAAACAGCTCATAGATGCAGCTCTACCTCATAGCAACAAGCTCAAGGCAAACCCCAGAAACAAACCCATTATGGTGGAACAATAATATCAGCAAACGTTACAGTAAAAGGAAAACAAATTTGACCAAAACTAAGAACGGTAATTTGAGAATGTTAGATCCCTTGCCACTGAAATAATCAAACAATTCAGGAACTTAGTAAAATCCACCAAAACCAAGTTTGATGCTAAAATAGCTACTCAAGCCAAAGGCCATCACAAGACCTTTTTAGCTAGGTTCATAATCTCAAAAGCACAGCACAACAATGCACTGAGCTGATTGTGAAAAATGTTACGTACATTAAGGCTGTAGGGATAGTGAGCCTTCTGACTGATAAAGTTAGCTCTAACTCTACCATTCTCTCCCCTCCATCTGTCCCTTAAGATATACCTAAAACTGGCTCATCTCCAGTTATTACACAAGACCAAATCCTAAAAGTGCTATCAAAGCTAAAAATACTGCATCTATGGGTCGTGTCAATTTCCCTGGATGCATCTTTAATAGCATGAAGCATGATTTAGCCACACCATAACAACACTGTTAAATCTCAGCCTCCATAAAGATTTTGTACCAAGCAAATGGAGCACAGCTGCAGCCATTCCCCTGCATAAGGGACAACCATCCACAGACTTAAGCAATTACAGACTCATAAGTCTGACCAGCCTCATATTCAAAGCCATGCAAAGACTTATCATGGAACAGATCAATCAGGGCATTGGGAACCTCAAAACACTGGTCCCATCTCAGTTTGGATTCATCAAGGGTAGGTCATGTATTCTCAACCTGGTGGACCAAAGGTCATCAAAGCCATATCTCTCAACTGTACAGATTTTCACAGAATTTTCCAATTTTTGCCATGTATTTTTGGTCTGTTTCTCATAAAATTGTGGTTTTCTGGCATATCACTGGAAAATTATTGAGGGTTGAGGTCAGAAAAATAATGGCAGAAATTTGAGTTTCAGACTTCATACCCTTCAGAAAATTCATGCTAATGAAAACCCTGTTATTCTATCAAGCTTCTAAGTTTGTAAGAGCAATATTTGAAATGTGTCTGTATTTTTGGGTCTTTCTACCCCCATTATTTATGGCTTTGTCCAGATTTCTTTCTGTTAGAAGTTGAGAGGTATGATCAAAGCAATGGATGAAGACAAAATGGTGCACACCACATACCTTGACCTGGTCAAAACTTTTGACACAATTCCCCACTCAGGTATAGTTGAAAAGCTAAATATACTGAGAATAAACCTCTATGTTTAGAGCTAGCTCTAGCTGCTAGTACAAGGGTCTAGGGAACTACTAAAGGGGCGGTGAATACCGCACAACATGGTTGGGCTAATATATGCCTTCAGGCAGATAGCCCAGTACCAACCTATGAACCTATGTCACCTGCTAGATTGTCAACTGGCTCACAGAACGTATCATCATGGAACTTATAAACAAAAACATTGGCAATCTCCAAACTCTGGACCCCACCTAGTTCGGGTTTGCAAAAGGCAGATCATGTCTTCTAAACCTAATAGACTTCTTTGAAGCAGTCACCAAAGCCGTAGATGAAGGTAAGGTGGTTCACACAGCCTGTCTAGATCTCTCCAAGGCTTTCGACACCATCCCCCACTCTGGAATTACAGATAAACTCACTAAACTAGGTATAAATCCTTATGTCACAAGATGGGTTGCCAAATGGCTCATTGACAGAACCCACACTGTGAAAGTAGCAGACTCCAAAAACGACTTCAGACCAGTGATGAGTGGAGTACCACAGGGTCCAGTCCTAGGTCCTCTCCTGTTTGGTATCTATTTCTCTGAAGTACAAGCTAAGACAGAATGTCTTTGGCTAATGAAGTTCCCAGATGACTGCAAACTAGGAGTCATAACTGAAATTCCTAACAATGTGGACATCTTACAAAAGGGCCTCAGTCTGACAGATGCTGGGTATCAAAGCCATGGCCTCAAGCTCAATGCCAAAACTTGCATTGTCATCCCTTTTGGTAAAAACTCTGTACCCATGAACTGTTACATAGATGGTAGTCTACTTAACACTGAAAGTGTGATAAGAGACCTTGGGACACAGGTGGACAGTAGTCTCTCCTTTGATAATCACATCGCCACAGTAGTCAGGAAATCCTTCTACATGGCACACCTCAACACAAAAGGTGGCGAAAGCCAGGGTACCCTTTTGGCTATGCTTATATAGGCCATAGGGCCAATAGCCTAGTACCTACCTATGAACTTATGAACCTAAGCTAGGACACAGGAAATCAAAATACTGGAAGTTATCTCCAGAAAGAGACCAGTCACCAGTAAAGTCCCCCAAGGATCTGTGCTAGGATCTCTCCTGTTTCGCATCTACTCTTCTAAAGTAAAAGCCAAAACCAAAGAGCTCTGACTGTCTAAGTTTGCAGATAACTGCAAGTTAGAAGCAGTCACTGAATCCCCAAATTACTTAGTCATCCTGCAGGAAGGTTTGTGCTAAATAAATAACTGGGTCCAAATTCATGGACTGACATTTAATGCAAAAATGCATTATTGTGTCCTTTGGGAAGTCATCTACCCCAGGGAACTACTACATTGACAATAAACTCATACCAGTTGGCCCAGATTTGGGGGATTTGAGAACTTATGTGGACAATGACCTAACTTTAGACCAACATATGTCCATTGTTGTAAGAAAGTCCTTCTATATTGCACAGCTTATAAACAAAGTGATTGTGGCTAGATATAGGGATGTCATTCCCCCCTTTACTGAGCCCTCATTTGGCCAGTCATTGAGTATAATGTCCCATTTAGCATATATCGTCCAGACTCCAGATACATGCAAGAACTGGAATGCCCACAGAAATACTTTACTAAAAGGATACAAGGCCTAAACAACATGTTGTACATGGACTGACTCAAAGCTCTTACATTATACTTTGTATCCTACAGACTGCTAAGAGATCACCTGTGTCTGGCATACAAGGTATCCTCTGAACCGATACTGATGGATTTACTGCAAATCAGCAAATCAAGTGGCATCAAACATACTCACTATGGGTATCTAAACCTCTTCACAACATCAGGAGATCAGTTTGGAGGGACAGGTATATCTCAGAGAAAATACTGCTGCTCTGAAATAGACTCCCCATCCATATAAAACAAAGTTCTTCCCTGTTCATATTCTACTAAAACTTGGATCTATGGATGAGAAACAGAAAATATACCCTAGGACTGCCCCCTGTACTAGTAATTGACAGAGGCAGCTCCTAAATGCTTTATTGCATATATACATATATATATATATATATATATATATATATATATATATATATATATATATAAAATAATTATTGACCATGGGATGAGTAAGACCAATCCCTAACCAAATGGACTGGGTTAATTTGAGCACAAAAAAAAAGAAACTGGATAGGCTTGAAATGGCCTGCAAGAGCAGCTAGTCTGGTACTTACATACAAACCTATGAAGCTATAACTAATGGATGATTTATCCCTTCACAAGATGAATGGATGCGTAAATACCCAAACCAAGGATTTGAACCCCCACCAACATATAAATAAAAGATGTAGAGGGATAGATTCATTATTCAACCAGAGTAACAAAAGACTAACCATGAAGACAGGATGGGTACGCAAATGTTTATTCTCAGCTTGACCAATTGTGCCCTTCTGGAAGTGGAGGAAGGTACATTTTGAGGCTGGGATTTGGCAAGGGTCACACGGTCTTCAGACTTACTTGCCTTGTAGTTTCTATGATCCTACTGTATAACTGTTTGTTTCAGTCTGTTTATTGATATATGATTAATATATATATGATATATATAAGAAAGTTCAATAGTCCAAATCCACAATCACCGAATACACTTTAACAAAAGTGCTTTCACCGAAAAAGCACTTTCATTAAAGTGCGTTAAAAAAATAAATAAATATTAATATTAATATTTTCAGTCTGAGATTGCACTACAGTGAGAAAAAGGGAATATTCCCTTATCCGCACTGTAGTACGATCTCCGCAACAGTCATTCCCCCACGACTCCCTCTAGCTGCAGGCATACTTCCGCGAAAGTGCTTTTTTGGTAAAAAGCACTTTCAAGGAAGTATGCCCGGCTGTTTGTGCTTCAGCGAAAAATTCCTTCGGGGATCAGTATTGATCCCATATATATATATATATATATATATATATATATATATATATATATATATATATAGGGTCCCTATTAAATTGCCGAACATTTCAAAGTTCGAATGTCATATGGTCGACACCATATGATCAAAGTTTGAAAAGTTCGAAGGTGAAAGACAATGCCTCCGTATGAAGCTCAACAGGTGAGTTTCTTGACATCAGTATCAAGAACATGTAATAAGCATTATGATCATGGATATTCAAACATAATTCGGTACTTACATGTTATCACAACCAGATTTCGAACAGGAGAAACGGCTATTTTCCAAGCTGTACTCGTGTCAATAAATGTAGTCCAAAAAAATCTAAATCTAAATAAATATATATATATATATATATATATATATATATATATATACACAAGAAAGGTAAAAAGATGTAGTAAAAAAGTCTGCTGAAAGAAATGATTACAGCAGCTGTTATACTCTTGTACCTTTACATTACAGAAGTCTGTCTTTCAACCTCTGTTCAGCAGAAACATGCAAACATTGCTTTTAATATAGAGAAGTGGTCCCATGTGTACTGAGATGTCTGGAATTTTTCAAAGCCCCAAAACTATTTCACAATCAGTGCAGGTCCACAGTTTGTTTCAATAACAGTAAGTAGTACCACATTATAATTATGATACAAGTGGCATTTCCATAAAGAAGTGCAGCTTTGGATCTTTAAAAGGGTGGACTATATTTCTGGACATGTGAAATAGTGAGAAGCTTAAGAATGAATAAAAGGCATTAAAGCTGCTGGACATTTCACTCTGCTGCACATTTGTTTTTGTTTTTTATTTTTCTATGTGTGACAGAATTGTCTAACAGATTTTAAAGTTGTTTAGCTTCCCTTCATTGTTCTGTGGTGTGTGGTCCTGGCTGTTGTTAAACTCTAGCACTAGACTAGTGCTTAAGAGTACTAAGAGGAGCTTAACAAAACCTTAAGCACCTGTCTTATGTCAGTTATATTTTCCCCATATTCAAACACTAATCACAGTTTTTACAGCTGAGTAGTACTCATGCCTGACATCATAATTATTTCAAAAATGTAACTACAAAGAGGAAACGCTATATAAGGAGAGTCTCTTTGAGTGCTTTTCTGGTGAAAATTCTGGGAGATATGAGGAGGCATTTCTACTTTTAAAATGTGATAATATGAGATCATCTTTGTCCAAACATTTTAACACCTAAGTTTCAGTTCAACATGGCACAACTGTAAAGTGTTGATGAAAGCAAAGCTAATAAGGAAGTGAAGGAAAGTAAATAGTAAGAGATCTGAATAATATGATGGTGACTATGTCAACAACGTCAACGAGCTCAAGCTTCACAACATAAACAGGCATACGTTCACTACCAAATCATAAATGGCAAAGAGAAATTCTATAGCCCATCAGCAATTTGCACAGATTTTAAAGCTTTTACATATCTACATTTTTATATAAGCAGATAGATTTGAGTAAATCGGAGGGCAGAGAATACAGATGATTCTATATCCTGGACAGGTGGAAAAGGTAATTATGATGAAGTAAATGCAATTAAATGCAGCAAATAAATATGACTATATATATATATATATATATATATATATATATATATATATATATATATATTATAGTAATTACAATTACTTCTACACTTTGTAAGCCTAACCTGGCTGACACATCCATTGAGGTAAAGGAGTCTGAATTGCTGTTGTGTTTTCCTTCATCCTACCAGGAATCATTCACAGTTGCAATACATTAGCAACAAATACCGAGAAAGTGCCTGTATTATGTTTTCATTTGCTACACAGAGCCAAATATTTTGGATTCAGCAAATCAAATGAGTTCACATTTCATTTGCATCTTTACTGTGCTCACAGCCCTGAATCTGCACTATAAAAAGGGAACCATGTAGCTAGGGTACATGAACGTGAGGAGACTTCTTTATGTGTCGAACACAGAAGAAGATATTACTTTGGGATTTATCTGCACAGAAGACTATTGATCTTGGTAAGATATACTTGCACTTCTCAGTTATATGCTGGATATGCTCACATCACTAAGAAAAATCTTTTATATATGCATTAGCAAATGCTACTTTTATCTGTATGCACGTCTTAGATGTTTACTGAAGGCATAGGCATATTTGTCAGAGCATTTTACTTTCTCAAATGCACAGCCTTATTAACTGTCATCACAAGTGCTAATGTTACAACTGTTTTTTCTATTTACACTCTTCCATTGTTATTTCAATGAAATATATGTTTTATGTTGTCAATACACAGTGTTTAGCCTTCTAGGATGGCCTATAGACACCTCTAAGGGAGTGCTGGCTACAGGTAGATGTGACTGGCAATTGCATAAAATTGAATGTTCTGGGGTAAATGTGTACACATTTTTTGGGACAGTTTATTTGCTAGCACGTTTAGCGGTTCATCAATGGTTTGTTAGCAAAATGTGTCATTTGCCTGTTGTTTTGGGAGTTCCATTTCTGTTTGGCACAAACAAAATTTGCTTTTGTTATTTTCCTTGTTTTGGATCCACTCTTGCTTTGTGTGTGATTGTAATAAGTTACAACCACATAATTCCTTTTTTATATTGAATATCTTGACTGTTTTTTATTTCTCCAACAGGTAATATTGGAATATTACGTTTTATGTGTTATGTCTAAGAATTACTTTTATTTATATGATACTTATGTGTATTATCTTTCTTTTGTCTTTTATGTCACCTAGGTCTATGGCACTCAGGAGTCCAAATCCCCACAACTCCCCCTTCAGTGACCCTGAGAATAAAGTAATTGTGGAAGCATTTAGGTGACTTTACTTTTCTGCTTGAGAAGGGACTTTGGGATATGTCTGGCAGAATGCAAATTTGGCAGAAGACAGTGGCTGATGTAAATGCAGTAGGAGTTCAGAGCAGGACATATGATCAGGTGTGTCACAGGGTCACTGACATGGTCTCATCGGCCTAGAGGATCGCAGCTGCTGTGCTCCATGAATGAATGGCTACCAGAGAAGCCTGCTACAGAGCCACCACTGATACCAAATGCAGAGCTCCTGTCCACTGTCAGGGATCCAGAGAGTTCAGTGGAAAGTGCACAACAGCATGTGATTGATTTTGGTGCTGCTGTTTCAGGGAGGACAAGTATGTCCCAGGAGGGGCTTTCAAGCAGGCTTACCTACCTCAATTGTTACATACTTCTTGTATAGTAAAATATTGACAGCAATACTTAAGTTCTGTTTAACAAAATTTTTGGGGGGAGGATAGTTGTAGATTTATACAGTTAACAAAACCTTCTGGTTGATTACACATGGGCTGTGGACGTGTCATCCAAGTTCTTGCTAAAAGTATTGTTAATGAACACATAAAGGGCAAAAGGTTTTAACCCCCTGTGTTACTGTTAATTGTGACAATGGTGTCCTTATCCTATGCTTAACTTCTTCCAGGACCATCCTCCATAGGGACCCTACAATCATCTGCACATGTTAAGGCAAACATTTTTATGTCAGTACTGATGAGCAGTTCAAAGAAATATTTATTTTATCTATATATGTGATATGGGTATCAGGAATGTTGTGTGTATTGCTGAACTGTCTGTAATAGTGGCACCACTGTCAGTTTGTTAGCATATATTGGACTATAGTAGTGCAGGTATTAATTTCTTTCCTGTGTTTGTAGCTTATTATCACAGGTGATCCTGACAGTGGAAGTGTAGGACTCTTACAACCTGATGTCAGAATATCAGCAGACTCTGATGATGAGGGTGGCTAAACTGAGGCATAGTCAGGGGGTGCAAAGGTTGAATCTGACACACACTGAGGGTGACATTCAGCCATACCCTGTAATTCCACTGGACACAGCCAGCAGGCCTATGCCAACCCATTCCAGTGATCCCTCAGATATTGGACAAGTGGAAGGTGAGACACTCGATCAGAGTAGTGTGGTTACAGTGGCTTCACTGCCTGTTGACTCTGGTTATAGCCATGTGGGCAAGGTGCCACACAGAAGAGTTGTTAGGTGTGCTCAGGGGAGGCCTGCTGTCCATCCTCCACCTGATCCAGGTGTGTCTTCCAGTGCCACTCGAGATAAGTTTAGGGCCATCATGGAGGTTTAGGCAAGTTGCAATAGGTCCTCCAGAGAAATGCTTAGGGTTGTAGATGTGGCATAGGCTGACATGTGTGCCTCCATCGTGTTGACAATTCAATGGATCAGATGAATAACATGTTGGAATGGGTTGTGTCTGTGATGGAAAGTCTGCTGGGAGGGGGGCAGCATCCACTTGGGCGTATATCAGCCACATCATCTGGTGTTAGCCAATTTGGCCATGCCCCATCACACTCCCATAGTGGCACTACATCCACTATTCTGTCAGTGGTTGAGATGTCCACACCCAGAAATGGCTGGCCATAGGGTTGTGGTCCTGGGTGTTCCTTGTGAGGAGAGTTCATCCAGCAGGCATCAGTCACATTCAGGTAGCAGCAGTGTATCTGACTGAGAGGGTGGACATCCCAGTGCAACTCCTGGTAGAGCCAATTCTTGTGGTCAAAAATGACAATAATGGACTGCTATCTCTACTATGCATGGTTCACACCTGTCCAACGTACCAAGTTGTAGAACTAGCTCAAAGCTTGGCTGTGTTTTTGCAGACACTCACACACCAATTTCACCTGGAGGGCCCATACAGACATACACACAACAGTTACATGGTTCAGCCGTGAGGCATAAAGCTTATTCTGTCTCAGCAGTTATTTGTTACTTTATCCAAATGTCTGCCTGTTTCTCTTTCCTACTGACATGCACACACTTACCTTTTGTGTCAACCTAGGCTTCCTACCCCCCCACCCACCCACCCACCCACACACAAGACACTGTGCAAGTCATGATATTTGTGCCATATCCTTGCTTTCTATCTTTGGGATTCAGAGATACATAAGCTTTGTGTCTGATGCTCAGGGTGCATGGCTGACTTAGTGCTTATTATATCTGTGTTTGTGATGTTTTGCTAATTGTACTTTGGACATATTTTGGTCTTGCAGAGTAATACAGTTGATAGAATCAAAACAGTTTTTGCAACAGTATTTTTAAGAATCTTCTGAGGGTTATGAAGTCAGAAATTGAAATGTGTCTCATTAATTTCTAACTTCTCTCTTTAATGATTTTCTAGTACAAAAGTATGAGGCCAATCTGAGGACATTCAGTGGCCATCAGTACTTTTGAGTGGTGTGAACGTGTGAATCCTTGATGCCTGAGACCTATTATTAGATAGAGGACACGTATTCACATAAGCCTCTGCTGTAACATGTTGAAATCATTGCTGTACAAATCATCCACCTTTTACTTACTTACATTACCAGGTAACAACATGCAAGGATATGCCATTCATTTGTATTATTACACAATTCTGTTTTAACACTCCAGGTTCAAGACTTACCTTGTAAATCCAGCAGTTGCTGCAGCTTTAGTCTGTCTGATGCTATGTGTACACAGCCATTACATGGATAGGTAAAGGATGTGAGCATTGCCTGGCATCAGTGTTACTACATGTATGATGTGAGATGAAGGTTTCACCCTCTTAGGTGACATGTGAATGTGCTATGCATTGCCTCTTAGCCAATGTGAGGGCATATTGAGCATGCCTATGTCTGCCTACACCCACAGAAGTTGTTGGCTCCCCCTCTGATTCCACTCCTGTGTGTGGCTGTGGTGACCTTGCCATTGGTGGTGGGATATGTGCCCTTTCCCTTGTTGACCCTGCCAAAGCTGTTTTCTCAGGATGATGTTGTGAAGCATGGCATAGATGGTGAAGATTTTAGTACATGTATGTAGACTGTAATGCAGGGCTCCCCAGATATATCTAGTCACTGGAACCTCAACTTCAGCAGCCCAAACACATGCTCTATGATATTTCTGGTTTGAGCATATGCCTCATTTTGGTATTCTTCAGAGAGTGTATGTGCATTTCTGATGGCCATGGTTTCAGTGCATAACCAGCATCCCCCTGTAAATGACCCTGTGGGATATCACCACTAGAGAACATCTCATACAACTGGGAGGTATGCCAGATATGTGAGTCATGGTAACTGCCTAGGTTCTCAGCACACACATTCAAGATGATTCCATTAATTACACACGACTTGGCAGTTAAGGAAGTGAAAGCCCTTTCTATTTATGTAGACCCTTCCCTGTTTCCCGGGTAGTGCCTTGATTTTTATATGTGTACAATCTATGACACACTGTACTTCAGGTTAGTGTGCTACAGGGTAGAACTCATGCAAATTTGTGTCCTTGTCCTCAGGAGTACAGGAAAAATATATGTGGTCACTGGCATGTTGGAACATAGCATTTGGGAATTGATGCAGGATCCTGGATACTGATGCCTGTGACACCCCCAGCATGTCCCCTATTAGTCTTTGAACAGTTCCTGTACCTAAAATTCTAAGTGGTACACATATCTTTATCACTGGTATTGGTTCCCCTCGGTTTGCCCTGGGTCTGAGTTGAGGGCGACAGAGGTTGCAGAGTTCCTATAGTGTGTCTCTGTCCACCCTGTAGTGCTCTACAGTTTCTACCTCATGCAGATTGTGATAAAATATGGTCTGTTAACGGCAGCAGCAGCATAGACTCCAGTCTGTTGCACATACACATGAATTAAAACAACAGCAGCCCTTAACATTCTTTAAGGATCCCTCTCAGATGATCGAGTTTTCAGAAACTCAAAATTCACGTGGACAAAGCCACACAAAAATCTACCTTTTTAAGTTTTCACAGGGTGGCAAGCTCCCCTGCACCCCACACCCCCTGCAAATTATATATAACAACTCCAAGACTGCACTACAGTGAGGAAAAGGGTAAGTTTCCCGATCCACACTGTACCACAATCTCCATTCAAAAGCTTCAGGCTTTCAAAAACTCGATCATATGGTCCCAACCGTATAAATTTTGAGTTTCTGAAAACTTGATCAGCTGATAGGGTTCCTTCTTTCTGTGTAGACTCCATTCCATGGTTGTATTCCAATATGTTTTGACATTCGCAGGGAAAACCAGCACTAAGTCTACACAGTTGCTTTATAGATTTTTGAATAGCTCCTCCACCTTGGATTGGTTGATTACCATACAATTCAGTTACTTATGCTGTAATTAGCATGCCACTGTGTATACCATGGTTGCATGGCTCTACACACCATGTACAGCCACTTACTGAATACAAAATGGTGCCCTACCATGTGTGCATCATGCTGTGAAGTGCACACTGTCTTAGTGGATCATACAGGGTTTATTGAATCTTCCTTTAACCCTCTTCACTCTTATCTTGCACCAGTTCTTCTCTTTCCTTTATTTTGTTTTCTTTAACCACTAATGCTTCTTTATTACTTTTTTCTAATAACTTGTCCTTCATTCTCCTTTTCTATATCTTTTTATGTCACATACAGACTCTTGTATCTGATCTTGTTCTATATTTTTTGTATTTTCTTCACAATCCATTCATACATCCCCAGTTTGCCCACATTTTGTTTCGCGTATCATATCACATTTCTTAGCTTCATGCCCCGGTTTTCCACAAATAAAACATTTTTGTTTTTCACAGTTGCTAATCAAGTGATTATCCTTTCCACAGAAAAAGTATGTTTTTGGCTGCCCTCTATATCTAACAAATCCCTATTACCATCTATGTTCATCACACTTGGAATATGTATAACATTTTCATTTTCCATTTTCAAAATTAGTCCACATTCCCAACCCCCACTCCATAAACCCCTATCATATATCTTTGTTATGTCCATAACATCTTCAAATAAAGTCTTTAAAGAGTCCTTTAACACTTTGTTTTCGACCTCTGTTCTAAACTGCATGAAAATTCATTTTTAGTTTCTCTGTGAAATGCTTGCACCACAAAAGAGTTCCGAGCATTACAGTATGTTTTTAACTCATAGTGTTAAAAAAATGTCTCCATGTACTGTCCAGTTTCAAACAAAAGGTCACCATATGTTTCTTTATTAATGTGAATGAAAGCTCTTCTTTGGGTGAAATACCCAATGGTGCAATCACAGCAGGGGAAGTTCATGCTATTAGGCTGCAGGACTGCAGCCGCCCAGCTGTAAAACAAAAAGAAAAGAAAAGAAAACATAAAAGGAAAGAAAAAAATAAAAGCAAAAATGCATCGCAGAACATTGCGCATGTGCACTCACTGCATTTCCCGATATCCGGACTGCTGGTGAACCAGTCTGGAGCATGTGTACAGAATACAGACTCTCTCACCAGCAGTCCAGATTAGGAAGACAAGCATTCAGCAGCAATATCCCAGAAGGTCTATGCAGTTACAACTGCATAAACTGGAAGGGGATCGGACTGCAATGTCCACAGGCTGCTCTCACAGGCTTTTGGATGTTACTAGCATCATTTTACAGACATTTGGGACTGCAGGAAGGAATATCTCAATGTGGGCTTTTATGGACATTAGGAAGAACTGTGGGAAGGAATATTTGGGCTTACTTACATTAAGGTATAGAACTGAACTGTATTTGAGCTCAGAGTGCGTGTATGTGTGTGTGTGTGTGTGTGTGTGTGTGTGTGTGTGTGTGTGTGTGTGTGTGTGTGTGTGTGTGTGTGTGTGTGTGTGCATGTGTGTGTGCGTGTGTGTGTGTAAAATGGGTCTATATCAAAACCACAAAACCCCACATTCGCGATTACGGAAATGTTGACACATATTAAGTGAACCTCGAAAGCACCGAACGTCCTGAACCACTAAATTCAAAATGTCGAATCGGCATAGTTGGCCAACCCCACCGCCCACTACGTACTACCTATCCAAACAAAATAAATAATCCACATACATACACTTAACAAAACCCTACTTCTAACCCTAAACTAAAGCTCACATATAGTACTATGTATACACCTACCTTAACCCGCACCCTAACCCTAAGGTACATAACTATTGCACAACTATACCCAAACAAAATAAATAATCCACATACATACACTTAACAAAACTCACCTTCTAACCCTAAACTAAAGCTTACATATATTACTATGTATGCATTTACCTTAACCCGCACCCTAACCCTAAGGTCCCTAACTATTGTACACTTACCATAAGGAGCTATACTGGAGAAGGGCCAACTATGATGATTCGACATTTCAAATTTTGCAGTTCAGGACATTCTGTGTTTTTACGGTTCGCTCACTATGTGTCAACGTTTCTGTATTCGTGCAATTGCGGTTTCACGGTTGTAATAGGTAACCATATATAATGCCCCAGGTGCTATATGGTGTTGGGTAGAGAAGCAGGCTTGAAACCTGTACCTTGGGCCCAGGTGGCAAGAGCCTGAATTCCCTACCAACCACCATTTGTAAAAAATTTGCAGATTTTTGCCTCATATTTCTTTTGTTCTGTTTCTCATAAAATCTGTGGTTTCTGTATTTTTGTCTTTACACAGTCAGTAGGACCGTGGTGTAGTGGTAGCATTGTTACCTGACAGCTACAGGTTCTCTGGTTTGATTCCTGGCTGGGGTGCCTTCTGTGTGGAGTCTGCATGTTCCTCCCTGTGTTTGTGTCAGTTTGTTCTGGGTGCTCTGGTGTCCTCCCATCTTACAAAGACATGTGTCTTGAGTGTTTCTCCCTGGGCCTCTGCTGAAAATTGGCTTTTGTTCTAAGTCACACTTTCCTGGTTAACAAATGTTAAATAAATAAAAATGACAAGCATTTGAATTTCATATTTCATATTCTTCAGAAAGTACATGGTAACACAAAACCTTGTATTCTAGCAATTTTCTAAGTTTATAAGATGGATATTTGAAATTTGTCCCTATTTTTGGGACTGCATTCCCCCATAATTGGCTTTGTCCAGGTTTTTTTGTGCTAAGGTTGAGAGCTATGGTAAGAACTGAATTCACTGAATTTATTTGGGAGCTGTATTCCCCCATTACTGGCTTTGTCCAGTATTTTTTGCTAAGAAATTTGAGAGCTATGATGAGAACTGAATTCACTGAATATGTTTGGGAGCTGTATTCCCCCATTATTGGCTTTGTTCAGGTGTTTTGTGCTAAGAGGTTGACAGCTATGATGAGAACTGAATTCACTAAATGGTAGCCATTTAAGTTTCAGTCTTCCTCTCTTTTACAAAACAGCTGATTTGGCATACTGGTATGTTGCTCTGACTGTTTGACTGTCTTGTACAGGGTCCTGGGTTCAAGACTTGGCAGTGAAATGTGTGGTAGTAACACAACATTTTATTCTAGCAACTTTCCAACATTATACAAGCAATGTTTAAAATGTGTCCCTGTTTTTTGGGCTTTTGCCCCTCCCCCAAATAAATGTTCTTTTTCCAGATTTCTTGTGCTGCAAAGTTCAGAGATACAGCTGAGTGTTGAGCAGATTTTACAAGGAGCTGAGAGCTGCAAGGGAGCAAACGTTTAGTTGCTGCTTATGCTGAGTCTACTTGCATTGTTAATAGCACAACAGGTAATATGCTGGCTTTTGATGCAGAAGGCTGTGGGTTCTACTCCCACAGTAGGTAGATGCATTGCTGATACTGTACTGTGTTGCAAAGGGGGTGAATGCTGCAGTCCTTTTGGTGAAGATCCTAGTAAGTATGAACCTGTTATCAGTTTGCCATCCATTCCCTATTGCAATATTACTAGCTTATCATTTATTTAGTGTAACATAGGCAATTTATTCCTCAAGGGCAACAGGCACTTTATTTGTAGATGAAACAATGAAATATAAAGTTGTTTGCTAGCAGCAGTCTATTCATTACTTACTGATTTCTTTAATGTGGAATTATTTAGATGACTTTTACTTCTTCAGAGATTGTGCATATTTACTGATACTGGTGGACTGTAGAAGTTTGAGTAGACTTTTATGATGGAAATGTTCTAAATTGGGCAGTTTTGTCATTATTGGTGCATGCATTTTGTTTAATTGTTTACTGGAAAAATGTTTAAAACAGGAAATTTAAAAAGCCCCATATAACTGTACTGTATTGTACAAGGAATATAATTTAATGCAAACAGGAAGGTGTATCAAAGAGCATGTGTTTGTTTCATGTGCAAGGGGCTTGTGATTTGAAAACTGCCCAGAGTTAATCTTCATAGGTTAGTACTAGGCTAACTGCCCTTGCAAGCCATTTTAAGCCTAGCCAATTATCCCTTGTGAGACTCAAACCCCGCACCTTGTGTTTGTAAGGCAAATACCTTAACCATTAGGCCACCCTTTATCTGCCACTGGCAAAATATATTTCTTTGAATGTGGGTTTCAATGCTGTTTCAATGAATGTGAGTTTCAAAGGCAGAGAAGTTTTAATGCTAAGTCTGGTTTCATTGTGAGACTGCATTGTTTTGTTTAGCAGATATCAATTAGTGTTTGTGCTGTAAAATGCAAAATAAAACTTTCAAATGAAGTCCAAATCATTGCAGAAGTAAAGCAGTATGCACATTAGTGTTTATGGTAAATGGGGTGAAATAGCCAAGTAATGGTTCATTGGAATTGCTGCAGGGGGGATGCTCCATTCGACCATGATTTTGTGAGGGGGAGGGCGGCAAACTCAAAGACAGCCCCGGCTGGACTATATCTCTCAACTGTCCAGATTTTTGCAGAATGAATAGATTTTTGCTTATTATTTTTGGTTTGTTCCTCATAAAATTTGTGGTTTTCTGGCAAATCATTTAGGAATTAAGTCACTAAATAATGACAGACACTGAGGTTTCAGACTTCATAACCTTCAGAAAAATGCATGCTAAAGCAAGACCTGTTATTCTATAAAATGTCTCAGTTTATAGAAAAGCAATTTTTAGTACTGTTTATATGTTCCCCCAATATATTTGGCCTTGTCCAGATTTCCTGCATTAACAGGTTGAGAGGTACGTGCAAATAAATTGCTTTATAGAATTAGGCATATCCAAACCTCTCAACTGTCCCTGATTTTGGCTCAAAATGTTGCTCTTCCCCTAGTAATCCCTCTGCAAAATGGCAGTTTTGGAAGAAAATGTGGAGGGTTTGCAATTAATAAATAACTGTAATAATCAGAGTATTAGATTACTTTTATTTCAGAAATGCATTTAGATTCTTTTATTTTGTCAGCTGCTCAAGTTAGCAGTACTAATATTAAAAAAGTGTCCCTTCTTTGACAGGTTCCCAGCTGTATTGTGTGGCTATTTTATATTTTTGCATCACATTTTTGGTTCGTTTTTCATAAAAGTGTGCTTTTTTGGCAAATTAGTGGCAAATCATTAAAGACTGAAGTTAGAAAATAATAACAGACGTTTGAGTTTCAGATTTCATACCCTTCAGAAAATTCATACTAATGCAAGACCTACTATTCTATTATCTTTCTAAGTTTATAAGAGCTATATTTAAAAATTGTCCTTATTTTTGGGCCTTTGTCCCACTTCTATGTTTGGCTTTGTCCAGATTTCTTGCTCTGAGGTTGAGAAGTATGACAAATGTGTCAGGGCCATCACAGTCAGCCAGAGACATTTCAAATTGTGACAAACTTGTTGCAACCCACTCCCCCATGTAGTGACTCTGGATGTGTCCAAGCAAGGAAAAGGAGCAGTTATGTAGTGTAAATGTGCAGAGTATCCCCCCATCCACGGTAGAGACAAGTACTACAGTGGCTTTTCATCTGTCCTTGATTTTGCAGAATGTTCTGGTTTCTGTCATATTTTTATACTGTTGATTTATGCTTATTATTATTCAGAAAGTGCCTGTTGCTCTGTGTTTAAGTAGCAATGTTTTAATGACCATCAGGTAAGCTTGTCTGAGATTGTAAGATGCAAGTAAGCTTTAATAAGCATACTGTTAAATAATTGTCAACATTGAAAGCCTTCCTGTTGCTGCCATTCAAAGAATACTTACATAACTAGACAACGTATAAGCCTTGGGTATTGAAATGCATATGACAGCATTTGTAATAAAGGACAGGATTACATTATTTTAAGAAGCTCATTACATTTGTTGGAGACTTGCAGCCATCTTTGCAGGCTTTACCTATAAACTACATAGAATGCCAATCTATCATGTGTGGTCCATAACCTATGCAGTAATCCTTTAAGCAATATATATTGAGCTTGTTTCTTGTTTGCTTTTCATTTTTTACTTTGATCATGTTTTCCCCATGAAACAAGTAGATAGTTGTTGTTGTCAGGCAGCAGGTCTTTTTTGGATAAGAAACATTTTTACAAGTAGGGGTATCACAGAGATTGCTACTTTCAGCATGTTACTTGGTACTTTAATAAAGCTGAATATAAAGTATAATTAGAACTGTAGTGCAAGGAGAAGTGGTTTGAGTTGAGTGCTGCTTGTTTTTCTTATACTTGATTTTGACTGGCATTCCAGTAATGTATTTAAAAAGTAATTTATTTTTTCATGCCTCACAACCTTTTTGTTTCCATCTAGATATTAAGTAAGCTGTCATGCAGCCAATGCATTGCAATCTTTTTTTACACTTCATTTTGTCTTGATTGTACTCTCATAATGACAGTTTGGCACCCAGGGCAGCATATTTAATTAATGTTACAGTTTTGTGGTTTTGAACATAGCTCCTCCCCTTTCTGGTTGGCCACACCCCTTTCCAATTGACCCCCACCCATTCAGCTGTCTCCTGCAGCCCCCCTTTGGTTTGAAGTCACCAGCTGCCACTGAATCACAGTGTCCCAAACCTTATACCTTTCAAGACCTTTTTCTTCTTTACTACCTAACCTTATTATGAACTTCATCATCTCTTTCACTTCTTCCATTCATCTTTCTCCCTCATTTACCATCTGCAAATATGATCTTTTCTTTACTGCAATCTCTGATACCTCTTTCTCCTGTATCTTCTCCATCATTTCATCCCACAAACCTGGTACCTCCCGTTTTGGTTCACTCTGATTCATCATTTCTTTTAAATATGCATCACGCCACCCACCTGATTGGAGGGTTATAACAATACACATTTGTGCTAAATCTTCTTCCCTAAGAAGATTCTGTTGAAAAATATCCTCCAAATCCAGTACTGATTCAAGCTCTTCCTCATTCAATGCTCCATGCTGCTTTTTTGAAGACTCAACTGTTTTCAACTTTTCCTGGAACACCACTCCTTCTGTACTATATTCCACCATGCACCTCTGTTTGATGTCACTTCTCCTCTCCACTTCTTTTTTCTTTTTTCGCCCTTTAAAGATTCACTTTCCCTTTGCTAATCTATAGCATCTCCACCATCCATCTATGAATTGCATTCTATCTTCCTGCTTCTCCAAGCTTCCTACGTGCCCAGATCGGAAACAGGAAGTGTTGCACTCAATTGCGCAGCAGTATGAAAAGAGTAGGGGTTCTTTATTGATAATTACCACTTATATACCTTTTTTTTACTGTACATAGTATATATTATTCACAGTATTGAATATTATACATTATTTACAATTTACACCATTGTATAATACAAAAGAATTTCATGTTATTAAACACCCCCACCCTTTTTTCCAAAGCCAAATATGTATTTTCTTCAAGATTTCTGATAAAATCAATTTTCCATTAAACTTTACCTCATTAAGTCTCTCAATCTATAATGTCCATAGAATAAAAATATTATTTTATCAAAATTTTTACCTTCTTTTCATTTTTTGTTACCATAATACTCATATTCAAACATGTTCATGTTTAGGTGTTCAGCCTTTTTGAAAAACATTTTGTTTTTACATATTGCTTCCCATAAATTCTTTACTCTATAACATTTCAAAAACACATGTTCTGTTGTTTTAAGTTCCCCACAATGTATATGCATCCTTTCTTGCTTTCTTTTACAAGACATCCTAGTTTCAATGAGTAATTTACCTATTGATAATCTCCACAAACAATCTTTATATTCATATATTTTCTTATTTTAATAGCATTCTTTTTCTCAATCTCTAAATGTTCCCAAGAAAAATAAAATAATGTCCTTTCCTAATATTCAAATACCATTCTTTCCTTTTTTAACAATGCTTGCACTCAAATTCCATTAAAAGTTTTTGTTTTGATGCTCAGTTGTATCTTCATTCATATAACTTTTTCTATCTTTTCCCTATCCCCATCTTTCCCCAAAAACACTTATCTGTGGGATTCAATAAAGACTACATGATAGTTTTCCACTTTTAAATTCAGTAAGTGCTGTGTAGCAGCAAACACCCCTGTGTAAAATAAGGTAAACACTGTAGCATGCTAATTACTGCATAAGCAGCTGAATTGCATGCTAATCAACCAAGGCAATATGATGGAACTATTCAACAAGCTATAAAGCAACTGTGTACACTCCATGCTGGTGTTCCCCATGAATTTCAAAACTTCTGGAATACAGCCAGCGAAAGGTGTCTACATGGACAGAATAAAAAGTAAAATGTGTGAGATTTGTACAGAACTTACCTTAACATATGACAGTAGGCTGGATGCAACAAAAGGAGAGTAACAACAGCAACATAAATCCTTTTTTTGTGCAATAACATAAATGCAGTTTTGCTCTCCCACCTCAAATAAACAGTACACTTGTAAGTAATGCAGACAGATAGTGTAAAAATTTGTGCTAATCAAAATAATTATAAAACAGACAATTCATAGTTACATGTCAGCATATGCAATATGTAGCCGATGAAATGCAGGCATATCATCTTAAAATCATTACTCCTCTCTGTTCAACACATAAGCAACTCAGCTCCACTTCAGTTTCCCTAGCTACATGGTTGCCTTCTGGTGTAGATTCAGGTCTGTCAGCACAGTGAAGATGCAAATGAGGTCTGAACTCATTAGAATTGCTGAATCACAAAACAATGGATCCATGTAGGGATGTAAACGTAGTGCAGGAATTCCCTTACTGTTTGTGTTTAATGGATGGCAACTGTGAATGCTTACATCACATGGGTGTGTCAGGTTAGACTTAAAAAGTGTTATATGCACATCTGTCAAGGCTGGATATGCAAGTAAGCAGTACACAATTCACAGGTTCTGTTTCATTAACATCCGACCTCCTCTCCATTTGTGTGCAAATTGCATCTTCGCTGCAGTTTTTTTATTATTTATTATTTTTTGACCACTGTTTGCACAATGCTGTGCTTAGTGCAATCATGGGCAACAGAGGAATAATGGAAGGGTTGGCTGTGCTTATCTTGTTTGTGAGGCATTGTGCAATGGGCAAAAGGGAGATCTTAAGAATGACTAATAACATACGGGAATTTCATGTAACTCTTCCAGTGGCAGTATTACTAAACTCTAACAGTTAGTACTGAGTCTCTGGAATATACCTGATACCATAGCTATCCATTTCTTCAACAGTAAAAGCTGATAACATGTGCACAATATTAGTTGAATTTGGACTGCCACCTCCAGAGAAAGGGGTGACCACAACACGATCATATTGTATAACCAACTGGATCGAATCAAGTGTGTCAAGAAGACACATGAGCAAAATGGAGAGCCATGTATGGGACTTTTTTTTTTTGTGGGACAGGTGCCCATTTCTTTTTTCTTTGGGAAGAGAGGAATTTGGGGTAAGGAACATAGGTATGTGTGGGTCTGGTAAGCTGGGTTGGTGCAGAAGCAATGGCAGACAGACAAGACAAACAATTCAAGACACGGGGATGGTGATGGACACAAGAGGTTGGTGGAGACCATGGATAAGGTGAGGGTGGGGACATCCAGGACCCATTGATGTCAAGCTGGTTGACAGTGAGAATCGAATTCTCACCCACAGGACTCTCACCACTGGCACTTCATTCTGCCACTGGCTGGAGTACTTGATGTCTCCTTTTCCTCCTACTGGTCCTATGTAAAATGAGGAAGAGTAGCCCCTCCATCTGACATAGGTGTGCACCACCAGTGTAGTGCACAACCCTAAACACCACCCCTGGTAGTTCAGCATTGGTGATAAACTCACCACCCCTGGCACTGCTCCCAGACGCAACCACTGGCTCTCGGGCAGAACTACCTGAGGGGGAAGGTAGTGCAGGGCCAGCACAGGGGGTGCTGCCAGGTCGGTTCCCATACAAGGAGTTGGGGCAAGTGATCCTGTGGGGCAGGTCTATCCCACTGTGCTGTGGAGCATTTTGTGATGGGGTACACATGGATGACATGGACATATTTTGATGACACATAATAAAATACAATTAAAAAAGAGATAAGATTAGTACCTTCATATGTAACATACAATGCATTAATACAATTATTTGACTCTTTGACTTTATTCGCTTAACCTTTACTCTTAAGACTACCCCCCCAAACAGATAACTTATAACTTTTAAGACTAGCAGCTTCTAACATATTCACACTATACTACAGACTGCAGCAAGTACTCTTTTACATGTGCATATATTGTACATATGCATGTTCCAGTTATCCAGATTACAGTTTACAGCAGAGCATGTGTGCCACTGGTGTAGAGCTTTTACTTTAAACCTTTAAGTTATACATAATTGAAGAATAAACAGTTACTGTATAGTTGAAAAGTGTGGTATTTAAACCCATCACCTCTGACTAAAGTCTAATAGTGTACTTGGTTTGTGCTACAGACTTATTAATGCATACTTGATTTTACAGTTGGAATATGCATGCTCAATTTGATACAAGTGTATAAAATACTAAAACCTATCTTTAACTTTTAATGCTACAATAACATTACTCGTCTGGTACATACATACCACATGCCTCACTCATCCTCAAAAAATCTAGTAGCATGGGTCCTAACATTGCACTCCCTTCTCCATGGCAGCTGTGAAAAAAAACAGAACAGAATGTCATTATGAATATCAGTCTTGCTTATATTCAGCCTTACAAGTACTCTCTGTAGTTGATACTTACACATGTGTGGGATATCCTCTGTCCTAAATTCCTCAGTCTAAGCATTGAGGGTACCCCTCTTCCTCCTCTGGAGGTTACTGTAGTGCTGCCTACATTCTTCATCAGTGCAGGAGATACCAATGACACTGGTCACAGCCCGGGCCAAACTATCCCAAGCCTCTGACTTATACTGGGACTGGGAATAGTCCCCCTGCAGCAACCTGGCACTGTGGTGTTTCACTAGGAGTGCAACAAAAATCTTGGACTCTTGAACACCTCATCTCTGAGCTCTAAATCAAAGACCCTCTCCATGAATGCCTGCCACATCTATCATGGATCAAGAGCAATGGAGGCCGATTGTTTCCCACCAATTCCAGATATCATGTTTACTAGGAGTGTACACATTGTTTGAAAATGTTGAGCACCATTTACCATCATACAAACACAGTGTTCCAGTGGCAAGCAATGCAATTTCAAGGCTATTTGATGTACAGGCAGTTGTGTGTGTGTTTGACAAAAGTGAAAGTCATGGCAGTCCAGAGAGCAGAAATATCCTTGCAGGAATATATTACACAGTATACCCACAGTAATACATTTGATAATAAATGTGATAATACATAGATAAAGAAATAAAGAAATAACTGGCCCAATATTAGTGTTTCAGCTCTCTTACATATAATTAACATCAGCTACACTATGTCAAGTGTTATAAGTGAGAGTGACTAAAATGGCAAGTGGAACACCAGTAAAAGTGTATGGAATATGCTGTATTTGAACCTAGGGCCATGTGCATGACAGTCCTACATTAACAACTGTTGCAATAACAGGTGTTCATGTTTCAGTTCATTGTTATAAACCGCAATATTGCAACAGTAAACAAAGTTTGCACACGCTGTACTAGAGCACAGGACCATCTATATTCCAGCCCTACACTTATACCTGCTGCCACAGGCAATAGCATTGATTGAATGTATCTGGTTTCTATTTTTGGCTGTCTACTTTCTGGGTAGTCTACTTATCCAGTAAAAAAGGGAGAAATACATGAAATGAGGAAAACCAGTCTTTGACATACACAGTAGAAAATGTAAGTACACAAGATATTTCTACACAGGTCTAGACTTCAAGTCTTACTACAGTGCACCTTCAGAAGACAGGATGGGTGCCTTATCCCTCTTTGTCACACAAACAGCTTTGCAGCAAAGAACGGAAATAATTCTTCATACAACCAACTGCAACAGAATGTACACTGATATCAAACCATAAACTGATATTTGTACATTTATTAAATTTATTATATTTGGATGTACTGCACTCATCACACAACCTGTTATGATTATTGCCTGCAAATATACAGCTCCATCTTACCTTTATGTTTATCTTGGCCATTCATCAGTTATCTGACCAGTACTCTGACACATGCAGTGTATAAGCCATTCTAGATCATAAAATATGTGAGGATCTTAACTGGGAATAATATGATATACAGCTGTCAACAAGTGAAGGGCAGGTTGGATGTCACAAACAAGCAGAGAATGCTCTTTTGGGGAGGGGGGAAGGTGAGTTACTGTTATGGTACAAACATGAATGGACTGTTCTTATGGGGGAGCAAAGGTAAGTTACTGCTATGGTACAAACAAGGATATGTTGCTCTTATTACTCTCCTTGTTTTGCATCCTGCCTGTTGCTTTATCTTGTGAGGGTTGTGAAGTAAAAAATTGCAATGTGCATCACTACTTTCTAACTTCTTTCCTTAATGATTTTCTAGTGCAAATGTATGGTGCTAAAATGAGGGCATGCAGTGATCACCAGTACTTTAGAGAGGTATGACTGTGTGAATATTTGATGCCTGAGGCCTACTACTTATTAATGAACACATATAAGTCAAATATGTCTCTGTTGTCATATGTTAAGGTAATTTCTGTACATATCTCCCATTTTTTACTTGCTTACTGTACCAAGTGATGAAATACAAGGACACGCCATAATATTATTAAACACTACACTCCAGGTTCAGGAATTACCTTGTAAGTACAGCAGTTGCCACGGTGTTACTTCTGGGCTGACTCTGTCTGATGCAAGCAGTACACAGCCAATACATGGAGTGGAAAAGGTTGTGTGAATTACCTAGCATCAATGTTACTATATGTATGTGAGTAGGAGGAAGGGTTTAGGCCCCTAGGTGGCCAGTGAGTGTGCTATGCATTGTCTCCCAGCTAATGAAAGGGCATACTGAACATTCCTATGTCTGCCTACACCCACAGCAGCTGGTGGTTCCCCCTCTGACTCTTCATCTGCTTGTGACTGTGGTGACCATACCATTGGTGGTGGGATGTGTGCCCCTTCCCCTTGCTGATCCTGCTGCAGCTGTTTCCTCAAGACCTTAAGATTATGTACTGTAGCATGGTACATAATATGAAGATTTCTGTACATGTCAGTGGATTGTACTGCAGGGCTCTCCCAGGTGAATCTAAGTACTGGAACCGTGACTTCAACAACCCGAACACATACTCTAAGACATTTCTGGTTTGAGTGTGTGCCTCATTATGGAGTTCTTGTGTGTGTGTGTGTGTGTGTGTGTGTGTGTGTGTGTGTGTGTGTGTGTGTGTGTGTGTGTGTGTGTGTGATGTGTGTCATCAGCCATGGTTCCAGTCCATAGCCTGCATTCCCCAGTAAATGACCCTGTGAGATATCCCCCAGCAAACTTCTGATATAGTTGTGAGGTTTGCCAGATATGTGAGGCATGATAACTGCCAGGGTCGCCAGTACACACATTCAAGATGGTTCCCTTGGTATTACACATGACTTGGAAGTTGATAGAGTGGTCTCCCATCCTGTTAATGTAGAGCCTACCCTGTTCCCTATGTGGTGCTTTAATATCTACATGAGTGTAATTTATAGCACCCAGCACTTCAGGGTAGTGTGTTACCTTGTAGAACTGTTGCATATTTCTGGTCCTCTCCTCAGAACTATGTGGAAAATGACATGCTGGAGCATAGCATCCAGGAACCAGTGGAGAATCCTAAATGCTGATGCCTGTGATACCCCCAGCATGTTCCCTGCTGGTCTCTGAAAGGCACCTGTAGCTAAAATTCTAAGGGCTACACACACCTTAGTCTCCACTGGGATGGGTTCCCTTCAGTTGTCTCTGGCTCTGAGCTGAGGAAAGCAGAGATCATAGAGTTCCTGTAGTGTGTCCCTGTCCACCTTGTAGCACTCTACAATTTCCACATCATGTAGGTTGCAATAAATTAAATGTGGCCTGAAAACTCTTCTCCTTCTTGGCCTAGGCCTATTGGCAGCAGAAGCATTGGCTTCGGCCTCTAGCACATACAAATGGATTAAAGCAGCAGCAGCCCCTAACATTCTGTCTGTGTAGACTTTACATGACTGTACTCCAAAAGTTTTGACATCCGCAGGAAAACACAACATGGAGTCTACATGGATGCTTTATAGCTTGTTGAATAACACCATTGTGTTGGATTGCTTTATTAGCATGCAATTTAGCTGCTTATGCTATAATTAGCATCTATGAAACACAGACAAAGACAGATGCAATCTATTAATAATCTACACCATTATAAAATGGCAAACATGTAGCTAGCCAAACTGATGCTAAGGAGAGTTGTATATGTTTGGAAGACTGCAAAAATGTTTTTTTCTTCAGGATATATCTGTACAGAGGATTACTGAACTTCAACAGGTTTGCTCCCATTTTGTCACCTACATACTGCATATGCTGGAATGTATGTAAGAATAATGTGAAGCAAAGGCTTCTACACTTTTATCTGTATGCATTAGTTAGAAGTGTACTGATGGCATGGGCATGTTTGTCAAGCCATTTCAGAGGTACACATGACTGACAATACATAATGGAATAATGTGTGATAAATATGTCAAAATGTTTCAGGGACAGGCCCTTTGATAGTACTTTTATCATTTCAAAGACGTTTTATTAGCAAAATGTGTAATTTGCCTGTTTTTTGTGGGGGACTGTGTGATAAATATGCACAAATGTTTCAGGGACAGGTCCTTTGATAGCACTTTTAGCATTTGCAAGATGTTGTGTTAGCAAAATGGGTCATTTGCCTGTTCTTTTGTAGTGGGGGAACAAAGGTGAATTACTGTTCTGGCACAAACAAGGACATGTTGCTCTTCTTGCCCTCCCTGTTTTGCATTCTGCCTGCTGTTAGTAATTAACATCTGTAGACTGTTTTATGTTTCTCCAGTGGGTAATACTGACTAGCTACCTTTTCTGTTTTATCTGGAAATAGTTATTTTGTAGTGTGATACTTATGTGTATTATACTTCTTTTGTCTTTTAGGACACCTACAAGTATGCCACTCAGGTGTGTCAATCCACATAGACCCACCCCTTCACCGATGGAGAAAATCAAGTAATCATAGATGGGTTTCATCAAAATGGTGCTTTTCTCTTGGAAAGGGGATGGGGAGATAGAGCATACCAGATGCAAATATGGCAGCAAATTGTGCAAAATGTGAATGCCGTGGGTGGCCACGGCAGAACAAATGAACAAGTGTGTCACATGGTCACTGACATGCTCATACTGCAGGCAGCTGAGAAGCTGCAGTGGGCCGTGACCAAATGGTGACTGGGGAGGGCTTGTTAGGGAACCCCCACTATCTCTACTGAACAGTTCCTGGGCAATATAAGAGATCCAGACAGCTCCCAGGAGAGTGCAGGACAGCATGTACTGGATGTGGGTGCAACACCTTCTGAGACAACAAGAACATCCCAGGAGGAGCATCCAGGTAGGCTTTGTTATCTGAACAGCTGAATACTGTTGTATAGAAAAACAATTGCTTGACATCTGCCAGGACCATCTGGACTACAGAGAAGTATCTCATCTGCAGATGATAAGGCAAGCATTTTTTATGTCAGTACTGCTGAGCAATTTAAAGACGTATTGTATTGTGTGATGCTGATCTCATGCCTGCTGTGTGTATTGCTGTATTGTCAATAATACTGGCAGCACCATTAGTTTGTTAACATATACTGCACTATAGTTAGTAGAGGAGGTATTTATTTATTCCTGTGTTTCTTGTTTTTTATCACAGGTGATCATGACAGTGGGAGTGTGGGCCCTGTGCCACCTGATGTCAGTGCATCAGCAGACTCTGATGATGAGGATGGCCAAAGTGAGGCACAGTCAGGGAGGTGCAGAGTTTGAATCTGACATTGAGGCTGACATACAGCCACCCCCTGCATTTCCATCAGACACAACCAGTGAGCCCACATATATTGGACAGGCTGAGGGCAAGGACATTAATTAGGGAAGTGTGGTTACTGCAGCTTCAGTGTCTGTTGAGTCTGGCCATAGCCAATGTGTGGGTGAGGTGCCACACAGGAAGATTGATATGGGTGCTCAGATGGGGACTGCTGTCCTTCCTCTACCTGGTGCAGGTGTCACTTCCTGTGCCACTCAACATATGTTTAGGGCCATCATGGAGGAACAGGTACATTCCCATAGGTGCTCCAGACAAATGCTCAGGTTGTGGATGTGCACAGTCTAACATGCATGACTGCCTCCACCATGTGGATGAGTCACTGGATTGGATGAATGACACATTGGAATGAGGGGTGTCTGTGATAGACTGAGGGGTGTCTGTCACCGAATTAGCAGTGTTTGTGATGGAATGTCTGCTAGGAGGGGAATTACATCTTCTTGGGCATGGGTTAGCCACATCATCTGCTGTCAGCCAATGTGGCTGTGCCCGATCATCCTCCAATAGTGGCAGTACTTCCACTGCTCCATCAGTGAGTGTGCTGTCCACACCCAGTCATGGCAGGCCATGGGGTTGTGGTCCTGTGCATCCCTGTGAAGGGAGTTCATCCATCAGAGATCAGTCACATTCAGGTAGCAGCACTGCATCTGACTTTAGGCATGGAGGTGCCAGTGCAACTCTTAGCAGAGCCAGTTCTCATGGTCAGGAATGACAATGATAAACTGCCACATCTACCATGCATGACTCACACCTGTCAGACAGACCAAGATATAGAGCTAAACAGAGCTTGGCTGTGCTCACACAGACACTCACACACCAATTTCACCTGGAAGGCCCCCTAAAGATACACACACTGGAGTTACTCATTTTGTCTCACTGCCCATTTGTTGTTTTATCCCAATGTCTGCCTTCTCCTTCTTACTCACTTCCTGCCCCCCACACACAACACCCTGTGCAACTGATGATAACTGTGCCATATCCCTGTTTTGTTTGGATCTTTTGGATTCAGGAATACAAAAGCTGTGTCTGATGCTCAGGGTGCATAGCTGACATTGCTTAGTACATCTGAATTTGTGTTGTTGAACTGCTCATTGTACCTTTGACTTATATTGACCTTGGAAAGTTAGACAATTGATAGCATCAAAATTTCACAACTGTATAGTAAATGCTCTTGTAAAGGTTGTGAAGTCAGAAAGTGCAATATGTATCATTACTTTCTAACTTCTGTCTGTAATGACTCCCACACAACACCCTGTACAAGTGATGATAACTGTGCCATATCCCTGTTTTCTATCTTTTGGATTCAGAGATACAAAAGCTGTGTCTGATTCTCAGGGTTTGTAGCTAACTTAGTGCTTAGTGCATATGCATTTGTGTTGTTGAACTGCTCATTGTACCTTTGACTTATGTTGGCTTTGGAAAGTTAGACAGTTGACACCATCAGAGTTTCACAACTGTATAGTGAATGCTCTTTTAAGGGTGTGAGGTCAGAAACTACAATGTGTATCATTACTTTCTAACGTCTCACTTTAATGATTTTCCAGGACAAACATATGGTGCACATCATAAGTCACACCATCATATTCAGATCTTAGAATTGCATGACAGCATTGTAGTCAAACCTCATCAGAACAATAATACAGTATAATGCTCTCTTTTGCATGTACCTCAACATGCAGCAGCTGGAGAGACCACATGGCTTTCTCAGCAAGATAACACAGGGCCTACAAACCATGACATGATGTATGTGGATAGATTAAAAGCCATATCATTGTAATATGTCTTGTATAGGATGAGGTGACATCTGCCTGACCTTCAGGCCAGTGTCTGATCATACCCTGGTGGGATGACTACATATCCAAACATCTCATACAGCTGATGACATCAGTAGTGTCTGTCAAGAATATGGTAATAACAGTGTTCCACATGCTGCGATAAAATACTTGCTGTAATGGTAAGCAAGAGCACACACACACACACACACACACACACACACACACACACACACACACACACACACACACACACACACTTGGCTGCAGTGAGAGTAGAACCCCTACCTATCTAAGTACACAGAATACAGAACACAGGTCTGACTTTTGCAAGACTACATCTGAAATTATAGTACATGACATCAGCAGGACATGTGTGAGACAAGATGTTGGCGGGCCTCATAAGTTCATAGCTTCATAAGTTCATACAAGGCTACTGCCATAATAGCCCTAGGTATATAGGTTCATACAAGATTACTAGACTAATGGTCCTAGAGCCTTTTCAAGCCTAGTGAAGTTGTACCATTGTTCTCGTATAGTCCAAGATATGCTGTCCATATTTGCGAATCCATGATCAGCACTGGTTGTCTTTGTCTAAGAGTGACATACTTGAAACCCCCAGGGTAATTTTACAATTTCCCATCCAGTTGTCCAAGTTACACTTAAATAGGATTATTGATGACCTCAGTTTCATGTGAATTGGGAGTTTGTTTCATAGCAGTGCCAATCTCTGGGAGACATATCTGTCTCTCCAGCATGTCCTGTTGATGTTGCAGGCTAGGTTAAAGTCCCTACAGTGAGTGAGTCTTGCCCCACTGGATTTACAGAGAGCACATTAAAGCAGGGTTCAAGAGTGCTCTGTAGGCCAGGCACAAGTCACCTCAGCAGTCTATATGATACAAAGTACAGTGACAGGGCCTTCAGTCTGTCCATGTAGATCATGTGTTGAAGTCCCTGGATTTTCTTGGTGAAAAACCTCTTAGATCTGTCCAGCTGCTGCAGGTGTCTGGTGAGGTACATGCAAAAGGGAGCATTGTACTCTATTATTGGTCTGATGAGGGACGAGTACAGTGGATTGATAACATCCTTAGTTTTGGATGCTATGTCCTTACTTATGAGGTGTGCAACATAAAAGGCCTTCTTTACCACTGTTGATACATAATGATCAAAGCTGACATTGCTGCCAACCTGCATTCCTAAATCTTTCACCACTGTGTTGGAACTTGGGGAGGTATTATTAATAGTGTAATTTGCAGGTACCTCTCCTTTGCTGAAAGGGATAATAGTGCATGTTTTTGGTTTAAGTTTAAGTCTGTGTCTTTGGCAACAATCATTTATATATGTAAGCCCATTTTGTAGTATGTTGACACCATTTGGGGATTCGGTGATTGCACACAGTTTGCAGTTGTCAACGAACTTGGTGAGCCACAGGCCATTTGTTTTTGCCTTAATTTCTGTGAAATAGATTCCAAAGAGTAAGAAGCCAGCACAGACCCTTGTGGAACACCACTGGTAACAGGTTTGCTGGTAGAGGTGGAATCCCCAAGTACGACTGTATGCATTCTGTTGGTGAGCCAGTTGGCTACCCATCTATGCCATATGGGATAATTCCCAACTGGGTGAGCTTCTCACGGATGCCTGAGTGGGGGATTGTGTCAAAGCCATTGGCCAAGTCAAGACAGGCAGTATGTACTGATTTGCCTTCATCCAGTGCTTTGGTGACACTCTTGAAGAATTCCACTAGGTTTAACAGGCTTGATCTGCCCTTAACAAAGCCAGACTGAGTCAGGTCAAGAGTTTAAAGGTCACCAATGTCCTTGTTGATAAGGTCCAAGATTATTCTCTTCATGGACATGGCTAGTCAGGCTTATGGATCTATAGTTCCCTGGGTCATTTGAGGGACCCCCTTTGTGCAAGGGGAGTATGGTTGCTGTTTTCCACTCTGCTGGGACAATGCTAGTGCTTAGATTGTGGCTGAAAAGAGTATACAGTGGTTCCACTAACTGTTGCTTTACACCATTTAGTAAGCACCCTATAATGTTATTCGGTCCCATATAGGCTGTGTTTTTGGCCTTGATGAGTGAGCTTATGACCTGTTCTTTGGAGATAATAGGTAGAAAACTGAGGTATGATTGCTGGAAACAGGGGTGTGAAATGTTTTGCCAAACCTGTCTGCTAACAGGCTGGTGATGTCCTCATGTTCAGTATGACTGGTACCATCCACTATGAATTTGGTGTAAAGGTTGGCCTTCACTTTTATATTACAGACATAACTAAATAATTTCTCATGATGATTCTTAGCTATGGATGCTAATTTAGTTTTGTAATTAGATTTAGAGGACTTTACAAGATGTCTCATTTGGTTGTTTAAGCTATGGAGGGTGTTCTCTGTAATTCATGGAGATCAGTTTATTTCTCATGTTTTATAACCTATTTATGTTAGCTGTCCTCCAGGCTGGCTTATTTTTTTTGTAAGTAAGCTTTGATCCATTCTGGTATGGCTAAATCTATGCACTTGTAAAGCTGTTTATACAGGGCATTTTTGTACACCTCCATACTCCATATAGGAGTATTTACTGTTAGTGGTGGCAAGAAGTTTGAAACTACATATGCCATCACCTAAGAGGCTATAGTTTGCTTTGGAGAAACTTTTTAACCTTTTGGATCCTAAGGTGGGGTCAGGTATGATTGCTACATTGAAAAAGACTGACTTATGGTCAGACCTTACCAGGTAGGGTCTCACACATGGGGTAGTGCAGCGATCTCCCATGTTGGTGAGTACTATGTCAAGAACATCCCATCCCCTTGTGGGGTTGTGGACTAACTGTTCAGGGCATTTGTGTTTACAAAGTGCAGGAACCTTAGGGTGAGCATGTTTGAGCTCATATATGTATCCCAATCGATGGAAAGATAGTTAACATCACCCATGCCTCATGTGTTTGGCTGTATTATGAGTGACTCAGGTAGGTCAAGGAAGGCACTATGTGGTGTTCATGGTTCATGTTGGTGGACCTGTAGCTAACAATGACGTGGAGGGGGTTTCTTTCCTACAGTTAGTTGGAATTGGAGTAACTCTAGGGAGTCATATTTCTTAACCAGTCTTGAGGTGTATCCATCTTTCAGGAAGATGGATATACTTCCTCCTGTGTTTCTTTCACATTCATTTTGTGGCCTGAATGTGTGGAAGGCATTATAGCCTTTCATGGCCGAAGTACTCTCTCCAGCCCTAAACCATGTCTCTGTGACTGCACAAACATTGACATCTTCCCAAATAAGTAGTGTTTCCATTCATTGTAGTTTCTTATTTACACTCCTTGCTCATGCCTACACATCCATTTCATGCAGGCCACCCCACCTCTTGTCTGCCACATGGCCTGGTGATGTCATGTACTATAAGTTCACCTGGACTCCTATATAAATCAGACTTGAGCTGTGGCACTTGTGTTAAGCATTGTGTTCTGTAGTCGGTGTACTTAGATAGGTAGGGGTTCTGTTCTCACTGTAGTCGAGTGTGTGTGTGTGTGTGTGTGTGTGTGTGTGTGTGTGTGTGTGTGTGTGTGTGTGTGTGTCTAGACAGCAGAGCAGATGTGTGTATCCTACAGTTACTTCTCCAATTACATAGATTGCCAGTATTTTGATACTTGCTTGTACCTACCCATTTCATACAGGCCTCCCAACCTCTTATCTCTCACATGGCCTGCTGATATCATCTACTATAAGTTCACCCGCACTCCTGTATAAATCAGACTTGATCTGTGGTGCTTGCAATAAGTACTGTGTTCTGTAATCTGTGTACATAGATAGGTAGGGGTTCTGTTCTCACTGCAGTCGACTTTGTGTATGTATATATCTAGGCAGCAGAGCAGACATGTGTGTCCTACAGTTACATCTCAAATTACATGGATTGTCAGTATTTTTATACTTGCTCATGGCTACACATCCATTTCATATAGACTTCCTAACCTCTTGCCTCCCACAGGCCAACAGATGTCATCTTCTATAAGTTTACTGCACTCCTGTGTAAATCAGACATGAGCAGTGGAACTTGTGTTAAGTACTGTGTTCTGTAGTCCATGTACTTAGGTAGGTACGGGTTCTATTTTCACTGCAGTCAAGTGAGGGTGTGTGAGCTGTTGCTTGACATTACAGACAGCATTTTACAACAGGATGTGGGACACTGTTATCTTCTCCTCAACAGACACTGCTGATGGCATCAGCTATAAAGTGTTGTCTGACACACTCCAAGTTAGACTTGAGCTGTGGTGCTTGTGTAAAGTAGTGTTCAATAGTCTGTGTACTTATATAGGTAGCGGTTTTATTATCACTGGAGTCAGCTGTGTGTGTGTGTGTGTGTGTGTGTGTGTGTGTGTGTGTGTGTGTGTGTGTGTGTGTGTGTGTGTGTGTGTGTGTGTGTGTGTGTGTGTGTGTGTGTGTGTGTGTGTGTGTGTGTGTGTGTGTGTGTGTGTGTGTGTGTGTGAACTGTTGCTTGGCATTACAGAGAGCATTTTCTCCAGCATGTGGGACACTGTTATCTTTGTCTCAACAGACACTGCTGATGTCATCAGCTATAAAGTGCTGTCTGACACACTCCAAGTCAGACTTCAGCTGTGGCACTTGCTATATCACATTTTTGGATATGCAGTACTCCCACCAGAGCAGGGTCAGGCAGAAGTCACTTCATCCTGTACAATAAAGTTTACAGTGATATGGCTTTCAATCTATCCACATACATCATGGCATGGTGTGTAGGCCTTATGTTATCTTGCTGAGTAAACCCTGTGGTTTCTCCATCTGCTCCATGTGTCTGGTGACGTACATGAAAAAAGAGCATTATACCCTATTAGTGCTATAATGAGGTTTGACTAGAGTGCTGTCATACAATCCTAAGAAAGCGATATGATGGTGTGACTTAGGATGTGCAGAACACAGGTTTTCAATAGCAGCATGGACAGTTGATGGTCAAAGTTCAGCAGGACTGTTATCAATGTTGTGATTAACATGGAACTCCACTTTTCAGATGGACAACATTACATTTTTGCATTTATTTGTAGATTATGTGCCTTTGTCACCATCCAGTTGTGTGTGTTAGCTCCTCCTGTACTATTTTATCACCATTGGTGGACTCAGTGATTGCACACAAAATGTAAGAATTAGCTAAATTTAGCCTAAACTGTCAAGAAATACAATTCTAACAGTGAAGAGCCAAGCACAGATCCCTGGGGTTTGCAAATGGTAACACCTCTACTGGTACATGTTGATTTACAAACTTTCACATGATGTGTTCTATCAGTGAGCCAGCTGTTTACCCATCAACTGAAGTAAGGTTTAATCCCCAGCTTGGGTTTTTTCTCAATGATACTTGCATGTGTTATAGTGTCAAAACCCTTGGCCAGATCACAATAGGCAGTATGTGCTGTCTTACCTTCATCCAGGCCTACCACACAGAATCAGTGTGCTGTGACATCACAGATCACCTGTGGTGTGACCCAGTGCATACACCTTCCTGATACGGTTGAATACACAGTTCAACACATTCTCCACATGGCCTATGTACAAGGGTGTACATCAACATGCATCCACATGAGCTGGGGGGACAGCACCTGATGCATGTATGTATAAAGACATCCTGACTCTCCTCGATTGTGAGGTAGGCCAACATATTATCATGGACCTCTTCTACATGTACACTAGTAATATTCCAGGCATGTGCAACAGAGCAACAGACCTGTGTGAATTGTTAGTGCTACATTAGGTCCATTACATGTGATAGATGTCCTCAAAGAGGTCATTGAGGGCATGCAAGATGACAACAGTATCACTGTGTGAAACATGAACAGGTCAAAGCATATGACAAAAATTAACAGTGAGCTATTCAATCAACACGGTTATATGTGACCATAAACAGATATATCACCAAATGGGAAGACCAGTGTATGACATAAGTGGAATCTCACTATGTTGAAATGTGTAACATGACATATATATCAGGTCCAGTGATCAGGCTGGCACATCAGGGGTGTCTGCTAGGCCCTTTCCTGCCCATTAGTTCAGTGACTGATATTGCAAATGACATACACATGCTGTGTCCAAACAGCAACCTGAAGGACTACAGCCTGTGTGCAATCATTGACTTCAACTGTGATATTAGTAGAATACAGACAGTATCAACACATACCAGAGACTGTTGCCATAGTCATGACAACACCTGCATTGATGAGACACATGGAGGGATTTGTTCAATCAGAAAACAGACATGACACCCAAGTATAATGTGGACATCACATCCTATAATCAGACTTATAGGTATGTGACCTGTGTCCTGGGGTAGAGGGTAAGTGGTACATCCACCAGCATCTTATCACAGTGCTGACTACTCCCTTGAATATAACACAAGTACTGGGTATGTGAAGGACATGCACATCAGGGGCCATAATAACTTCACGGTTCACACACTTCATCACATCAATAACTGAGTACAATGCTCCCTTCTTCATGTACTTCCCTAGACATCTTCGGGTAATATGTAACTGAAGTGTACCAACCTTTGTCACAGTGCACTGATACACAACTTATTGACCATACCTAGGTATTTTTTCTGAGGAATATACATGACTGTCTGATGGTGTGGATCAACAATAGGTTCCTAGGTGTTTACTAGGCTAACGATGAGAAGGCATTTTTTAAGCCTAGCCATGCATCCCAAATCTCTGACAAGTTCTGATACCTGTGATAAGTGTAAGCAGGGGCTTGGGAGATGAAACATTTACAAGCAGGGGCCTGGGAGATGACCCAATTAAGGTTGCCTGTGTCCATTAGATACATAGGTGCCAAACCAAGGATGAATTTCCTGTTCCTCAACCAACTGTCCAAGTTGCACTTGAATTGGGTTAGGGATGAACTCTGTTTCACATGGATGGGGAGCCTGTTCCAGAGAAGGGTTAGTCTCTAGGATACATACCTGTGTCTCTAGCAGGTCCTATTTATATCACAGGCAAGGTTTAAGTTTTTTGAACTGGTAATTTTGGTGCTGTTTGTTTTGTGGATATGCAGGAGGTCCATCGGAGTGAGGTCTGTCAATTCCCCTGTATGCCAGGCATATATCTCCTCTCAAAAGTCTGTAGGAAATAGAATACATGCATAGGACCTTGAGGCAGTAGGCACAGGACATTTTAGTTATGCTCTGTATTCTTTTAGTAAAGACCTTCTGTGGACATTCCAATTGTTGGATATGCCTGGTTAGGTACATACCAAAGGGGACATTGTACTCAATGAATGGTCTAATGAATGTGGAATACAGTGAAACAATGGGTTCCCTGGACCTAGATACTATACCTTTGTTTATAAGTTGCACAACATAGAATGATTTCCTCACTACTGCAGACATGTGATGGTCAAAGGCTAGATTACTGTCTACATGCATCCGTTACTATTGAGTCAACTCTAAGGGGTGTATTGTCAATATGATAGTTACCAGGGATGGATGAATTCCTGATGGATACTAATATGCATTTCTTGTTATTTAGTTTTAGTCCATGGCTCTGACACCACTTGTTTGTCTGTGTCAGCCCTTCCTGGAGAACATTTGTGTCAGTGTGGGATTCAATGACACCTCCTAATTTGCAATCATCTGCAAATGTAGTCAGCCAGAGACCACTTACTTGACTTCAGAGAGGTAAATGCAAAAAAAAGTAGAGGTCCAAGGACAGATCCCTGAGGGAATCCACTTGTGACTGACCTCTTTGTAGAAGTGGACACCCCAATTTTAAAATCATGGGTCCTGTCTGTGAGACAGTTGGCTATCCACCAGGTGATATACAGGTTTGTACCCAACCTCCTGAGTTGTGTCAAATGCCTTGGTCAGATGAAGGTAGGCACTTTGAACCATTTTGCCCTCATCCATCACTTTGGTGACCTTCTCAAAAAAGTCCACCAGACTGAGTAGGCATGTCCTGCCCATGACAAAACCAAATTGGGTTGGGTCCAGTGTCTGGAGGTTTACTATATCACTATTGATCATTTCCATGATAATTCTTTCCACGGTTTTACATATAAGACTAGTGAGACTTATGGGTCTGTAGTTTCCAGAGTATGTAGATATGCCACCTTTGTGCAGAGGGATGATTGTTGCTGATCTCCTTCATGAGGCATGAAGCCTGTTTGGAGGCTACAGTTAAATAGCAATTCAAGACGGCCTGTTAGGTCATGTCTCATGCTATTTACACGGCATCCTGGGATATTGTCTGGGCCCACTGATGCAGAGTTCTTGGCCTTAGAAAGTTGCTACACCAGATGCATGTGTGATACCTGTTCAGCTTATGCACACAGTGCATTGCTAGGTGTTTAACAACATTAATGGCATGTATATCATTTCTGACAGTGTGGATTATGCCACAGATATACTGTATGCAGATTCTAAAATTTCTTCTCAGACACAACAGATTATAGATATATTTACAAAATCTTATGCAAAACAGTTTTCCTCCACAAAAGGGGTGATAACTTGTCCTACTGATATCCAGGCAACCCCAGATACTGGAATCAAATTTAGATTATGTTGAAAAAGAACTGCACAAACTGGATCCAAACAAAGCACAGGGAGGCGATGGAATTAGTAGTAATGACTTGAGAGCACTTCAGCAAGAACTTACCATTATATCTATTATTCACTAGGTCATATAAATATGGGGAGATTTCTCAAGACTGGAGACATGCACTTATTAAACCTGTCTTCAAGGGAAAAGGGAGTAGGACAAACCCAGAGTCATAAAGACCTTTAAGACTACTTTCATGTTGTAGAAAATAATGAAGAATGTAATATTGGGTAAGTTATTGTCAGAACTGGATAGGTTGGGATTTGAAACCGTATATCAGCATGGATATGTTGAAAACAGCTCTATATTACCACTTGTAACATGATGTTCTATAACAATATAATAACAGCTATGAATGAAAAATTGTGCTGTGATGTATTTTATATTGATTTAACTTCAGCATTTGACAGGGTCATACACAAAACACTGGTCAATAAATTAGTACAACTAGGCATTGATGTACTCTTGATAAGATGGATAGCTGCATGGCTTACAAATAGGACATGGCAATTATCATACAGCAACCGGCCAGGTGAAATCCTTGGTTTTAGTTAGGGTGTCTCACAGGGTTCTGTGCTAGGCCCATACTTGTTTAGATTGCATCTTTCAGACCTAACATTTTCATCTGAGGTGTTCTACAGTCTATATGCAGATGACCTGAAATTGAGTAAACTGATTATATGTGTTGCAGATAAGGCATGTCTGCAAAATAATTTGACTAAATTGACCATTTGGGCACAGGAGTATAATATGCTGATAAATACATCAAAAACGAAGCATATAGGATTTGGGAGATATAAATTGAAAGGTGAATCTTTAATACAGTACACAGCGATTGAAACTGTAGACTTGTTTAAGGATTTGCCCATACATGTTAAGCAGAGCGCCTCTTTGGGCCTCTTCAAAAGGAACCTTGACGATTGAATGGGAGATACAAAATTCACCCCGGGGATCACGTCAGTCACCCTGCTAGACAGGGGTCCAGGGAAGTAAATATTGTGGGAAGAAATAGCCAGGGAATTGTTATGGCTAGGTTTGTATAGGGCCTAGGGCTGATAGCCTGGTACCAACCTATGAACCCATGAACCTGGGTATATGGGTAGATTCAGCTATGACTTTTTCTAATCATATCAACCAATTGGTTAATAATAGTTATAAAATTACAGGTTGTATTAAAATATTTATAACAACTAGGAAATCAAAAATGATGAAGTCATTGTTAGTTACATTAGACCCAAACTTGAGTATGGAATAGCAATATAAGAAAACAAGCATGAATAAAGTGGAAAGAGTACAGCGGAAATATACCAAGGGCATCCATGGATGTGAAAATCGAATTTATTATGAAAGACTAAAATATCTGAACTTGTACAGTGTCTCTTGCAGATATCTAACAGGAGATCTTATTCAAGTATATAGGGCATTTAGAAATAACTACCTCTGGGAATGTTTGGGGCTATCAAAAAGTACTAGAGAATCATCACCTGTATAGAAGATTCTATAGGAAAAAGAAGTGTACTAATTGGTTCTCTGGCAGTAGTTGATTCATGGAACAGACTACCAAATTACATTAAAGCAAGTACTCGTTTAGATATTTTTAAGAACAGCCTGGACACTTATTATGGGAACAAGTGTTTTGATATATTGGCAAGCTAGAAGGGCATTAATGTCCATGCCTGAAATATTTGTGGTATTTATGTATAGATGTATGCCATGCACATAAGACAAGTAGCTTGAATTGACCATACTGTTGCATACAGGTATAGCAATGTCCCTCCAAACAACTCCTGTGGACATTACAGTACCAGGACAGTGTGCATGGTTACTCTCATAGAGTGTGGATGTATCATAATAGTTGTCAAGTTTGTGTGTAGGCAGGGTCATCGGTTATCACTCTATATTACACAGGTTATATTAGACACATGGGATTAGTGGTGCTATTATTCTATTGTCCATGATTGTGGTTGGCTCTTGTAATATTTGCCATGATCCTTTACCTGTGACCACCTTGCTGGAGACCTCTGCTGAGAGTGCAGTCATATTCAGGTATATAATTTTGCATAACTTACCAATATGTACCCTACCCCAATTGTATGCCAGATCTTTGATAGCTTTTCTCTACATTATTCATGTAAGGATGCTTATCTCACACAGACATCCTCCCCATTGTTATGGCATTTTGTGTGACAGTCACAGATAATACATTTTCACTGTACAGTCGGTACTGTACCATATAGATATGTGCTTGGTGTTGTTGCCATTTTCCATTCACATGCCCTCTCCTGCTGTACATGCAGGAGTTTCACATGTACTCTTTCCCTGTGTTCATTCCTACAATTCATCTGTGTGTCCCTATTCAATACATACACTTCCCCTGGGTGATCATTTTACATGGCAGTTTCATGTCCTGTTACAGATCATTAACACAGCTTCAGTACAAAATGCCAGGAATGGGCTATCACAATAGGCTGAACTGTAGGTTCACTGTCCTGTATTGTCTTTGGACGATATACTTTACATTCATACCTCTCAACTGTCCAGATATTCCAAGGATGTCCAGATATTTTCGTTAACAAATATGTGGATTCCAGACATATCACTGGAATGATCTCTGGACTGATGTAACACAATACTACATACATTTGAGTGCATACCTCTCAGCTGTCCTGATCTGTGCAGAATATCCAGTATTTGGCTCATATTTCTGATCTTTTCCTCATAACATTTTTTTCCTGGCAAATCATTTGCATGTCATTGCAGACTGCAGTCAGAAACTGCTGACTGACATTTGAGTTTCAAACTTCATGCTCTTCAGCAAGTTCATGCTAATGTACAGCCTATATATTCTATCAACTTCTTAAGTTTGTCAGTGAAATAGTAAAAGTCTCTCCCTATTTCTGGCCCTTTATCCCCCCCCATTATTATGTTTTTTTCCACATTTGTCACTCTAAGACCTGTGAGTTCTACAGTCTAATACATTTCTATGTGACATCTATGCCAAATATGCCCCTACTAATAGTTGTCTTCTCATTAAGTTGGCCTCTGTGCAGATGTGTTGCAATAACACAATGACAGCTATTTGTAAAACCCCTGGTGATCACTGTGGCATTGCACGCAAATACACACACCATAGGTTCTCTTCCTTACATGGAATTGCTATCCATGTTTGCTGACAAAGTTTCACCATGTGTAAAGCCCTGGTGATCATTGTGGCATTGTGCACAAATCTGCGCACTGCAGATGCTCTCCTTTACATGGAATTGCTATCCATGTTCACTTATGAGGTTTTGTATCCAGCAAGACTGTTGAGAGCCACTAAATGTAGCTTAGGTGTGCCACTTCTCATTAATGTGCATTGCTCACTGCCGCATGCCACGCACCATTGCACAAACATGTAACCTCTGTGTAGGCTCTGTGTGAAGCCTACATGGAGTTTATTGAACCCCGGTGATTATTTAACATACAACATGTATTATGTCAAATTCCTATTCTCTTTTTTATAACTCACTAAAGCCCTATACAAATTCAAGGAAGCTGCATGAACTGGGTTAATTAACCATAATCCCCCTTCTTCTTCATTTACATACAAAATTCCTCTTCTAACTAGATTTAATCTTGACCCCCATATGAACAAAAATACAATAGACATAATTTATTTTTCATAATTAGAAGGAATAATATGATTATTTGCTAAACAAGCTAACTTACCTAAGAGAATAGAATTTATCAAATAAACTTTTTTTGTATGACAATTTATATGACTTCCAAAATGTACATATATCTCTTAATTTCTGAAGAATTTTCTACCATTGTTTTTTCTTATGGTCATTTGATCTAAATACTATTCCTAGTATATCTATAACCTCTGCATTAAACTTTATATTTTCCATATTTCCCATGATCCAGAATCTTTACTTATGTTCTTATTTATACATGAACCATGTATTTTTAAAAATTTAATTAAATTTCTGATTATTTCTTCCATCCATTCTTTTTCCTTAGTAATTAACACTATATCATCTGAATATGTACATATTATTGGCAATTGTATCTCCTCTATTATCTTATAACCTGCCATATTTAATATTCAGTTCATTTTATTGACAATCACGTTCATAACTAAAGCAAATATAATACTACTGACTGGGCATCCTTGCCTTATTCCACTCCCTATTTTAATTTCCTCACTTAACCATCCATTTAAAACTATGCTTACATTATTTTTCTCATATGCTGACTTAATTACTTTTACTATTCTTTCACCTATGTTATAATATCCTAATACATCTCACTAAGATTCATATTATGTTTTATAAAATACCTTACTTAAATCTCCTACCATGACTTTAGCTTCCACCTTTTTATTTATAATATCATCTATTGCTTGTTTTACTATCCATAATAAATCCCAACTTCCTTTCTCCTTTCCATCAAAAATTGTATAATCAACCAACTTATCTACTTTATTTGTTAGTCTTTTAGTTATTATTCTCATAAATATCTTATAGTTGTATTATTCAATACTACTGGTCTCCAATTTTTTACACTGTCTTTCGCTCTTTTTCCATATAAATTTCATGATCCCAGTACATATCTCTTTATCTACCAAACCTATCTTTACCCATTAATTTAATACTTCCACAAAAAACACTTTTTTGACAATTTTCCATATCATTGTACATATGATATTCAATACCATCTAGTCTTATAACTTTATCCAGATTGTGATCTTTAAATATTTTATTTAGATCTTTCACTTTTGTATTTTTCTCCAAATTCTCATTATCTTTATTTAGTTTTTTAACTAGCAATTTGTCTGTCACATTTGCCTCTTTTTTTACAAAAGTGTACTCTATATTCTTTTTAATCACATCAAGCTTTCCATATTGTTTAATTATTTTTTCTCTATTATTATTTAATTCATTTATTATTCTTTTATTCTCTTTTACTAATTTATTCAAGGAGGATGCTACCTCTTTTTTCTTCCTTGTACAAAATATCTTTGTTTATACAATAATCTCATAATCTTATCCCAATTTATATAATATATTTCCTTTTCTTTTCCATAAAAAAAACTGTTTTAACCCTCAATATTTCTTTCAACACTTCCTGAGTCAACTGCTTATAGTTCAATTCATCTATACCCTTTTCATCTTAACATTCCAAAAACACTTCTTATATTTTTCCTTGAAACTAATTCACCAACTTGACCAATTTTCATAAAATGTTCTCATACCTATATGATCCTTATATGATCCTTATATAGTTTATTAATCTCTTTCTTATCATCTTTATTTGTCTTTTTCATTAAGCCTCCTGACACCTTTACCTATTCTTATGTAGCCTTCTTTCTCATGTACCGCAATCCATATGACTACATGATCTGAAAAGACTGTTCTTTTTATCACTTTTTGCTAAATTTTAAACTGTCAGATACTAAAAAATAATTTCAGTTTTAATTTTACTTCTTCTGTAAGTCCAGTTTTCATTATCCCATATGTATAACTTTCCACTTTTCATTATCTCATATATAATTTTAACATCACTACTTTTTTCTTTCCTATTCTTAAATTGCAATTAAAATCCCCCACTATTATTATATCGATATTAACACCTATACAATTTAGATTTTTTAAACATTATCTCTCTTTCTTTCCTTGTAACATATGCATATATTGCAATAATTCTGTAAACATTTGTTTTCCATCTTAAATCTATTACAGTTATTCTTCCCATTTTACTATTGTAAAATCGAAGATTGTAATGTTTTCTTGACAAAATACATCTATTCCTGAGCATGTATCTTTTCCTATATTCCATATAATGTTTCCACCCCATAATACTTTGGTTTGTAACCTTTCTTCTTCTGTCAAGATTCTAGTATCTTCTAATATAATAGTGCGTATCAAGTAGCTTACCATTCTAAAATGGCTAATCTTCTTTTAATATTCTTCATACTATTAACATTTAATGCTAAGATCTTCAGTCTTTAAAATAAAATTATTATCCCCTCTCTCATCCTTAACCTTTTTCATGTTTTCTTTCACAACTGCACTTTTAAACTTTCTTTTCCTCTCTTTCACCCTTTGTTCCTATAGAATTTTTTCCCCTTCACTACTTGCAGGTTTACATATTCCTCTTCACTCTTATCAAGCACCTCTTCTTCTCCCTTCCCTTTCCCCATCTTTTCCCTCCATTATATCTTATATCTGTATTTCTTTCCTGTATATTAACCTGTCTTTCTTGTTCCTTTTCTATATTTTTATCTATGTCATATACCAGATCCTGTGTACATTCCTTTCCTGTAACTTCTACATTTTCTTTATAATCCACCCATGCATGTCCAGTTTTTCCACATTTTTTACATGTCATGTCACATTTTCTTGCTTCAGGCCCTGTTTTCCCACAAATAAAACATATTCATTTATCACAGTCATTAATCAAGTGATTATTTTTTACACAGAAAAAAAAACATGTTTTTAGCTGCCCTCTATATTAAACAAATCCTCTGTTACCATTCACATTAATCACACTTGGAATATATATGACATTTTCATTTTCCATTTTCAAAATAATCCCACATACCCAGCCACCAGCCCATAAACCTTGGTCATCATATATTTTTGTTGTGTCCATAACATCTTTACATATAGTCTTTAAATGTTTTCTTTCAATTCCTCTTTTTTGACTTCCATTCCAAATTGTATCAAGACTCACTTTTTGGTTTCTCTATGAAAAGCCTGCACCACATACTCACTCCAAGGATTACTTTTTTTGTTCATACCATTCAAAAAATTCTCCATATACTGTCTTGTTTCAAAGAATATATCACAGTTCATTTCTTTATTAATAAGAAAAAAGGCTCTTACCACCATGGGTGAAACACTGAGTTATGCAATTACAGTGTCCCACACGTCATACTTTTCAAGTCCTTTCTCTTTCCTACTGCTTAACCTAATAACAAATTTCTTCTTCACTCCCTTCACTTCTTTGACTCTTCTCTCTTCTTCTTTCACCATCTGGGCATAGGATTTCTTTCTTACAGTGTCCTCAGCAATCTCTTCTTCTTGTATCTTCTCCATAATTTCACCCCATGAAGCCACCACTTCATTCTCTGGTTCACTCTGATTGATCATTTCCTTTAGATAAACATCCCACAACCCTCTAGACTGGAGGGTTTTTCAACATAATTTTGTGTTGCTATGTCTTCATTGAAGAGGTTTTGCTGAAATCTCCTCCATGTAATAAGCCAAAAAAATCATCCTTCCTTCCTTCCACAATCCATCTGTTGATAAGGCTCTACTGCCTTATCTGATTCAACAACTGCTTTGTTCTACTCCTTGCAAGGTAATTCTTCTTCCTTGCTCCCATCCATCACTACACCATACCTTGTACAGTCGCTATCAGTCATTTGCACTTCCATATCTCACTATATTGCACTTGCCTTCCTGTTTCTCTGAGCCACCTTCGGGCTTGGAATGGAAACATGAAGTGCATCTGCAAAGTGTGTCCCCATAAAATGAGTAGGGCTTTTTTATTGATATATACATTACATATGTATCTTGTATCTCCTCCATAATGTCACCCCATGAAGCCACCACTTCATTCTCTGGTTCACTCTGATTGATCATTTCCTTTAGATAAACATCCCACAACCCTCTAGACTGGAGGGTTCTTACAACATAATCTTGTGTTGCTATGTCTTCATTGAAGAGGTTTTGCTGAAATCTCCTCCATGTAATAAGCCAAAAAAATCATCCTTCCTTCCTTCCACGATCCATCTGTTGATAAGGCTCTACTGCCTTATCTGATTCAACAACTGCTTTGTTCTACTCCTTGCAAGGTAATTCTTCTTCCTTGCTCCCATCCATCACTACACCATACCTCGTACAGTCGCTATCAGTCATTTGCACTTCCATATCTCACTATATTGCACTTGCCTTCCTGTTTCTCTGAGCCACCTTCGGGCTTGGAATGGAAACATGAAGTGCATCTGCAAAGTGTGTCCCCATAAAATGAGTAGGGCTTTTTTATTGATATATACATTACATATTATTTACATATTTACACATTTACATTATTTACATCTATTTACATACCTCCATACATTATAAACTTCACATTTAAGCATTCCCTCTCCACTGTTTTATCCACAACCAAAACATTATTTTCTCCAAAATCTTTGTCAAAGTCCGTTTTTCATTGTATTTAATTTAATTTAGTCTCTCGTCCCATATAGTCCATGAAACATAAAATATTATTCTGTCTATTTTTTTCACTTCTTCCTGTTTTCGTGTACCATAATAACCAAATTATATTATGTCCATATTTATTTGCTTAAATTTTAACAACCTTTTCACCCTATAATGTTTACATATTTCTTTCCACAAATTAACTCTTTCAAATTTCAAAAACACATGCTCAGTAGTCTCAAACTCTCCACATTTAATACATACTCTATCTTGCTTTATTTTGTATGGCATATTTACCTTAACTGGCAATTTTCTAAAAGACAATCTCCATAAAAAAAATATTGCATTCTTTAATATTTTTATAGTTATTATATTGCATCATTATGGCTTTTTCTTATCTATTTCTAAATCTTTCCATTGTTCAATGCAATAAAATGCTTTCATAATACTTAAGTACCATTCTTTTCTATTTTTCACATATATTCTTTTTTATTTTCCATAACACAATTTTATTTTGATACTCTTTCATTTCTTCATTCACAATGCTTTTACTTCTTTTTTTTTAACTTCCATTCCTTCCCATCCCACAGTTCTTTGCATTTATAATATAGTATCATTTATATCAAGTTTTTATTTTCCTTAATGATTCCTTTTAATACCTTATATAAAATTAAAGATGCTGCATGTACTATTGAGTTTATTAAACCTAATCTTCCTTGCTCTTCTTTCATAAATAAAATTGCTCTCTTGACTGGATTCAGTCTAGAGCCTCATATAAAAGAAAATATAACCATCATTAATTCCTTTTCACACTTTATAGGGATCATATAGATGTTAGCAACATAAGTATTTTTTTCCTGTTACCATGTTCAACAAGTGTGCTTTTTTTCTATATGAAAATCTTAATGATTTCCAAAAATGAGTCATATCCTTTACTTCTTTGAGTACATTTTCCCATTGTTGTTGTCTGTATTCATTCCTTCCAAATATTATTTCAATATATTTATATATTTTTCATTGAACTGAATACCACCTATCAGGGTCTATATTATAACCTCAACCATTCAGAATGTTGACAATGTCTTTAATGACACATATGTGTCAGATGGCCACTTCAGCAAATGGCCACATCATTGGTTGGCCATTGTTTTACATCTGCCCTTTTCCCCACTGTAGTGCGATCTCGGAGTTAGTATATTTAGTTAGGGGGGGTGTGCAGGCTGGGAGTGTGGCAAACCCCCCACTTTATAGTGTTTGTTGTTTTGCGTCATGTGTGTTTGGCCTGACGATTTTTTTCCCTTGGAAAGAAATTAATGATGTGGCCATTCGGCTGAAGTGGCCATTTGACACGTGTGTCTATGGAGACGTTGTTGACATTTTGAATGGTCAAGGTTATAATATAGACTTTCCTATCATACCTTCAAAACCATATCCTTTACTTTTCACTTTATTTATACTTAAACCAATTTAAAAAAATATATATACTTAATTTTTCATTTACTTTTTCCGTCCATACTTTATTTTTAACAATTAATACAATATCATCCACATAATTATATATTATTGGCAATTGTACCCCCTTCATTATTTTGTATCCACCACTAATTGACATTTTATTAATTTTTTTCACTATTACATTCATAAATAATGAGAAAATTACACTACTAACTGAGCAGCCCTGCTTTATTCCACATTTTATTTTTATTTCTTCCCCAATCCTGATATTTACATTTAGTTTCACATAGTTTCTTTCATAAACAGATTTGATTACTTGTAATATTTTTTGCTTACATTATATGCCTGCAAAATTCCCCATAATGATTTATGTTGAATCTTATCATAGGCTTTAGTTATATTGCCTATCATAACCTTTGCTTCTACATTTATATTTATGATATCATCAACTATTTCTTTTATCATCCATAATAACTCTTGACTTCCTTTTCCTTTTCTTCCGAATACATTTTCGTCATATAATTTATCTATTTTTTGTAACCATTTTTGTTATTAATCTCATAAACATTTTATAATCATATTATTCAATGTTATAGGTCTTCAGTTTTTATCTCCTCTTTATTTCCTTTTTAAATATACATTTTATAACTCCTGTCCATATCTCTTTCTCTTTAATTCCACTTTCTAACCACTTATTCATAACTTCTATAAACAATATTTTTTGCCACTCTTTCATTTCTTTATACATACCATATTTAATTATATCTAATCCTGTTGCAGAATTCATGTTAATAGCTTTTAGAATTTCATTTAATTCTTTCATAGTTATTTTTTGTACTAAATACTCATTATCTTCATTATTTAAATTTTCATCTTTATAAATTTATTCTATGTTTTCTTCTCTTTTAACAAATAATTCCAATACATACACTTTAATTATTTCATATATTCATTTTGCTGTCTTATTTACTTACCTTCATTATTTTTTAATTTTCTTATTATTTTTCCTTCTTTTATCATTTTACTCAAATATGGTACTACCTCTTCTTTCCTTATAAACAATATTTGTGTCTATAACAAGTTAATTTTAATTTGATTAATTTTATATATTTATTTTTCATAAAAGGAAGTTTTCTTCAATACTAATTCTCTAAATGTTTCCTAACTTAATTTCTTATATCTCTTTTTTCTTCCTTATGCATGCTAAAAACACTTTATGTTTTTCTTTAAAATTAAGCCACCAGAGTCCAATTCTCATATCATTCTTTCATATTCATATGATTTTTCCATAATTTCATAAGTTCTCTTTTCTCTTCTAAATCTAATTCATTTTCATTCATTCTGTTTATTCCTTTTCCTATTCTTATATAATCTTAATTTTCCTGTACTTTAACCCATATAGCCACATGATCTGAAAATCCAGCATACTTAATTCCTTTTTTATAACTTTTAAACTATCATATATTAAAAAATAATCAATTTCTATCCTAATTTCATTATTTTTGTAAGTCCAGTGGTTATTCTCCCATACACTTAACTTTCCACTTATAATTTCTTTAACCATGTTAACATCACAGTTGCTCTTATTTTTTTCTTAAATTATAATTAAAATCACCCACCACCATAATGTCCATATTTACACAAACATATTCAAGAATATTTTTAAATGTCCTTTTTCTCTCTTTTTTGTTACATATTCATATAAGGCTATAATTCTATACACATATTTTTCCATCTGAAGTCTATTACCATAATTCGTCCTAGTTCCACTATGGTTGAATCTAATATTTTAATGCTTTTTTAACATAGTATACATATGCTCGAGCACATTTCTTTCCCCATGTTCCAAATGACCGCACCATTCCAAAGTTTTTCAGTTTGTGTTCTTTCTTCCTCTGTTAATAATCTATCTTCTAAAACAATAATATGAGCATCTACTGCAGCACACCATTGTAATACACACATTATCCTGTTAATTCACATTTAAAGCTAATATTTTCAGCTTTTAAGAACAGTTAGTATAATAAAATGTTTATCCCTTTCCTTTCTTATTTTCTCTAAGCATTATATTTTTGAATTTTCTGTTTCTTTCAACTGTTTTCCCTAATAAATTATTTTTATTTCTTACTGTGCACCAATCAGCTTCTTCCTCACTTGTCTCCTCTGTTTCTTTTTAACTTCATGTATAAGCACTTTATCAGTCACATCTTTTGTACATTTTCTTCTATAACATGTTTTTCTATCTCTTTCTCCTGTATAACTTAGTTTTCATTTTTTTGCACATTTATTTCATATTCTAGCCATGAATGACCAGTATTTCTATATTTATTTGCATTTTAAATCACATTTATTTGCATTATGCCCTGTTTTACCACACAAATAACATATTTTTATTACATTCATTGATTAAATTATCATTTTTCCTCAAAGATAACAGGTCTTTGGTTGACCTCTTTATTTCACAAACCCCCTGTTACCATAAACATTAATAATAGTAGGTACATGCATAGCATTACCATTTTCCATTTTCAGTATTTCTCCACATTCCCATCCCCCAGTCCATAGTCCTCTTTCATCATATATTTTTGTAGTGTCCATTACTTCTTTACAAATAGTTAACAAATGTTCTTTCAGTTCTTTTGCTTCAACTTCAGTTCTAAACTGGATCATTATTCTTTTTTTGTTTGTCTGTAAAAAGCTTGCACTACATATTCTTACCATGGATAAATATTTTTCTTTTGTTCATATAGACCCAAAAATTTTCCATGGCCTGCCCGTTCTCAAATACCAAGCCACAAAATTCCCTTTATTAATTACAATAAATGCTCTTACATCTTTTGCTTTGACACCCACTATAACAGAGTCCCAAACCTCATACCTGTTTAAACTTTCTTCTTTTTTACTGCTCACACATACTGTAATCTTTTTTTGTTTGTTTGTTTGCTTCTTTTGTTTCTTCTTTCTTCTTTGCTCCTTCTCCAACAGTTTGTTTTTGTCTCTGGAATTTTTCTGGCATAGTCTCTTCTTCTTTTTCTTCTTCTATTTTTTTTCATGATGTTGATCCATGACATTGGTGCTCCACTTTCTGGCTCACTTGGATTTACCATTTCTTCCAAATAATCACCCCACAATCCCCCCAATTGGGGGGTTGTAATTATACATTTTTCAGAGGTAACTGTCTCTCCTTCATACAATATCCTCTGAAAGTTTTCCTCTGAATCCATCTCAGTTACAGCTACAATCTCCTTTTCCTCCAATGTCACTGTTTTCCTGCACCCACATCATCAGAAAAAACTTCTGGTAGAGATTCTACCATTTCAACTACATTTTCAGCAAAAGCTGAATCAGCCATGTTTTCTTCCTGTTCCCCCTGGCTGCCTCTGTGCCTGGACAGGAAACAGGAAGTAAGGATGTGTAAAACACAAAGCCTTCTCCCAACTACCAAGAGTAAGGGAAGTTCCCTGATGCCCTGGCTAAACTTTCCCTACTAGTATAGATACCATTCCAGGCCTCACCTGAAAAGAGGCTACTTGCCTAGTGGGACTAACCCAGTCAATAGAGGCAAAATAAAATAAAAATAAAGTTTTAACACAACTGTGTTTAGAGAGTTTAATTGCTTAATACAGGAAGATGTATGATAAATTCCATCTACTTGTGATCAGACTGCTACTAGTAAGATCCTGGTGTTTAATAAATAAATGCTAATAACCCCGTATATTAAATTTTGTTTTGCTGCTCAGAAGGAATATGTACATAGTAATGCACTTGAATTATGTTTCATATGATTATTTACAGACACTGCAATGAAGGTTCAAAGCCCAGACCAGTTTTCATGGAAAGTTTTAACCAATGGCAGTCTGAAATGTGTTATGTTCATTGTGAGGCTCTAATGTCACCCCACCTGTGACATTCCTCCTCTGGCCAGAATCAAGGAGCCTCAGTCCTCATCATTGACATCAGTGAGGGACATTCACTTGGAACAAAAAATAAATACACTCAGTATTTCCAGATGCAGCTCTCTGCACCAAGCACAATTGCCATTAAGAGCACACAGGTAACACATTCAGTCATGTGGCTGGGTTTCTCTCTCTCCCTGGCCCTCAAATAAGACTCCCCACTGACACAGCTGTAGAGTTGAGTCTTCAGCCAAGTGTTTTAAGCCAAGTCCTCCACCACCTTCTCTGTGAAACCAGTGCTCTGTGTCCCTGCTCCAAGTAGCTGACACACACACTCTTTGAGATCTGATTTTCACACACAAACATGCACCTGGGAAAGGCTGGTACAGATTCACCAGCTATCCCCCTCTGCCCATACTATAAGGTAGATATTGCCACCAGAATACTCCAAAACTAGCTACTCTAAGGCTCAATTATACTGAGTAAAATTAATACTAATACAAATAGTAGTGTTTGACCAATGTATCGGGGCTTTCAGGAGCAGCCACAGTGTCACCAAATAAATATAAATAATCTCACAGGTTAAAATATTCTCTAAAAGGCCAGCCACAATGAAATGTTTACATATATTTAATAATAAATAATAAAAGAACACGAAAATACTAAATATCTATTTACAATAAACACCAGCATTTCAATCATGGGAAATATTAAAAATAATACATATGGAATGGTTCACACAGATACAGAAAAACAATATTTAACTAATCTCACTATATTTCCTGACTGATCTAAAGAATTACTGTCACCTAGTTCACTTAATAGAGCAAGGCAAGATGATGTAGGTGAGCAGTCCTTCTTTGTCTGGTTTCAAAATCAGACTGCCCTGAGACTGCTGTCTTTTACTAAAACATAATTTCAGTGCTAGATTACAGAATAACATCATGTACATCTGGTCACCCGATTTCTATTTCCCACACTACCCCCTTTACTAGAAATTGAGCCAGAACCTTGCATATATGTGTTACCATACACACACATATAGAGCTTTGCTAAGATGTGTTGTAACATCTGGAAGTTATAAAACCATTTCAAAAACTTCCACCCTGCCAGAGTAGCAATTAGTTCAACCCTAAGGACAACAGAGTATAATTTCTAGTCTTGGTTTTAATAGGCAATTTGTCTCCACCTGCAATTAGAACTGTAAGATACAATCTTTATGGCCTAAACCGGGTAATATAATTTCAGGCTATTTTTCAAAGTTAGCTGGACTGACATTAACCTCTTCTCTTCCAGTATCCTCTGTTATTTTTTTATTTTATTTTTATTTTTTTATTTTACATTTGTTGACCGGGATAGTCTAGCTGGATATATGTCCATTTTCAGTAGAGGCCCGGGGAGATAAGCTACAAACAGTTAAAATAAATTCACATCAAAGTAATACATGTTTAAAAGCAGATACATTTATAGTAAAAGAGAAAAGAGATAAAGATAATATCTGTTTACATATTATTAAAGTATATAATTGCAGTACATTTGACATTGATTAGTACAAGTACAGTTACAAGTAGACATTCAAATAGAATAAAAGCAAAATGTACATGTAATACATCTAGTAGTAAAGGGTTTTTTTTTTTTTTTTTTACAAAGTAATTAATACTATGATGGAGAAATAGATTGTTAGATGTTAGGATGAAGTATATACAGGGTTCTAAAGGTAAAGGTTGAGTCATATATCAGGAGCTAGATAGTCAGTCAGGATTAGTACAGGGGCACAACCACTGTGTTTTGAGGAAGAGCTTAAGTTTCTTTTTAAATAGAGTTGTGGAGGGAATTGTAGATAGTTCAGAGGGAAGTAGGTTCCAGTGTTTTCCAGCAGTATTGGAGAAGAGGGAATCTCCAGCCTTGTTATTTGCTTTGTCAATGTTTACAAGAGGTTTGTGTGCAGATCTTAGAGACTTTAGGTTATGGTAAGGGTAAATTAGAGTAGATAGAATAGGTGTTTTGGCAGGTTGATACAGTATTTTATGGGCGATGGCTAGTTGATTAATTTTCAGTTGCTGCTGAAATTCAAGCCAGCCTAGTTGCTTTAAATTAATACAGTGGTGGGTTCTGAAAGGGTTACCTGTAGCAAACCTGGCTATGCTATTGTAGGTGTTTTCTAATTTCATAAGATTATGTTTTGACAGGTTAGTAAATATGGGTGAGGCATAGAGAAGGGAAGAGATTAGATGGGAGTGGGCAATGGTTATTCTAGTTGCTGGAGGGAGGTAGGGTTTGATTCTGTAAAGAGAGCCTATTCTTTTATTAATAGTTTTCACGGTGTTGCTGATATGGGTGTCGATTCTAAGGTTGTTGTCGATGGTGATGCCTAGCAGTTTGGTAGTAAGATCTTGGGATATAGTTGTGCCATTTTTAGATAAAATTGTAAAGTCTATTTGGGGAGATTTATTGGTAGGTGTGAATAGGAGGAGTTTAGTTCTTTTGGGGTTAAGTAGGAGACAATGTTGTGTAAACCACTGTTCAACAGAGTTAAATATGTGTTGTGTCAGAGAGTGAAGTTCTGATACAGTTGTGGCTGAGCAAATAAGTGTGGAATCGTCTGCGTATTCTATGCATGTAGCTAGGGGAACTGCTTGGTGGAGGTCATTTATGAATAAAGAAAACAGGAGTGGACCCAGTATGGACCCTTGAGGGACACCGATGTTAACTGGTAGATGGGTAGATAGAGTGGAGTTCCAGAGTACAGCTTGATGTCTGTTAGTTAAGTAGGACTTGAACCATTTAATAGGTAGAATGTCAAGTGAGAGAGATTGAAGAATTTGTATGAGTATTTGGTGGTTGACCATGTCAAAAGCCTTGGACAGGTCTAAGAAAAGTGCAGAGGAAAGGGTGTTAAGGTTACTTTTGTTGTTGATGGTGTTTGTAAAGGAAAGGAGGGCAGTGGTGGTACTGTGGCAAGGTCTGAAACCATGTTGGGCATTAGAAAGCAAGTTATTTTGGAGAAGGTGGTCAAGCAGTTGCTTGTGGATACACCTTTCCATGATCTTAGATAAGGGGGAGAGTAGGGCTATGGGGCGATAGTTGGAGAGTTCGGTAGAATTTCCTCCCTTATGAAGGGGAATAATATGAGAGACTTTCCAAAGTTTAGGGACATATCCCTCAGTGATGGTTCTATTGATTAGTATGGAGATAGGGTAGGCAATGGATTTGGCTGCTAGTTGTAAGTATTCTGCAGGTAGTAAGTCAGCAGAGGGAGTACATGGTTTGAGTTTTTGAATGAGGGAGAGAATATAAGCTGTTGGGACAGGTTGGAAAAGAAATGGGGGTGGTGGGTTTGAGTTAGAATTAGATATAGTTGCATTTTGACTAGAGAGGTGACTAAGAGTTTGAATTGTTTCAGTGAAAAAGGTATTAAAGTCATTAGCAATTTGCTTGGAGTTCTCTTTGTCTGTACCTTGTGGGTTGGGTGTGATAGATTGACCGGGCTGAAGTAACTGTTTAATGTTTGCGCAGAACTTTTGTGGGTTTTTCTGGTGAGTTTTCTGAGAATGTAAGTAATATTTTTTTTTGTCGGTCAATATTGCTTTTTTAGTCTCATTTCTCAATTGTTTGAAGTGTTGGTGATCAGCAGGGTTTTTAATTAAGCGAGATTTGTTCCAGATTTTATTTCTGAGATGGATTTTTTGCTTAGTTTCTTTAGAGAGCCAAGGAGCAGATTTAGTTCTTATTCTAATAGACCGAGTGGGGGCATGGTGGTTGAGTATGTCTAGAAACGTAGTATTAAAGTAATCTACAGCTTCATCAAGAGAAAGGTGTTTTAAGGGTGACCAATTGCATGCTTTCAGTTCACTTTGAAATAGATCCAAGTTGAAGTTTTTCTTGGTTCTAATTGTTCTAGTAATGGTATGAGTGGGTGGATTTGCTTTGAGCCTGATAATATAGGTTAGTAAGTGATCACTTACATCATCAGGGAGGGTTCCTGTTTCATAAGTGTGGGGTTAATTATTGATGAGTATCCAATCTAAGGTGCTTTCTTTTTTATTAGATTTGTTAATTCTAGTGGGGGAGGTAATAGTTTGTGAAAACCCATAGAGATTAATATGGGTAGTAGGGTGTTTGTTGCTGCAGGAATGCCAATCAATGTTACAATATATTCATTCAATAGCTACAATACAGTCTGACATACAGGTGTATTTCTTTTCTGGCAAATACCACTGTTAGTACATTTTTAACACAAGCAGCTTTACAAATACATTTTCAACACAAGCACCTGTACAAATCAGTTTGATATACAAATGACAAATAATTCTTTACAAAACTCCAGCTACCTATGTAGGCATATGTTACACATCCACTGTCCTACTCCTTCTAGCATAGCTGGCACTGCCTCACATCATCACACCACCCTCCATTATTCAGGAACCTCTGCATCTAAGCAAATGTAAAGGGTTGACTAAGGCTTTCTTTCATAAATTCAATAAAGCCTTAAAGATATAGCTACACAGCTAATCTCCTTTCAAGTACTGTTGATAATAATAACAGATTACAATGGATAGCTGGGCAGTGGCAACATATGCAGAATGCTATTAAGAAGGCAGTGCCTTCTACCTCTTGCATTACTACACTGTGTCATTTTCAAGGGTGCCATTTCCATGCCTAGGATTTTCCTAATTATACCTACTCAATGGACTCCTATAATTAACATAGCATAACAAGGATCCTTTTTGTTACCCTTAGATACTTGATTAGTACCCAAATAACATAAATATATTTGTAGCATGCTAGTATAAAGAGAACATAAGCCATATGTGAGCTATTCTCATCAAATCAGTTACAAACAAACTTAATCAAACTCCCTAGATTTATAATACTTACACTCTTGCTGGTTATTAGTTGCTATAGTCACTGAACCCAGTACAGGCCCATTTACAACAATTCACACAAATTTAATTCTGGTTGCCTACTTCACTGCTGGCAGTATCCAAAACAAATATCCACAGCTTTAAGACTAGATTCAGCAACATCATTTAGACAAGACTGCCATTTCCAATTCCTGGATCAAGCAAAAACAAGATCCCATATAATGCTGATTGGCTCTACTCACCTTTCCATAAATACAATCTGAAAGTAGGCTGGGGAGAGTGTTTCTACTTTTTGCCAGACACATTCCTGCACAGCCTATATTCTGGTTTCCTAATGCCATCAATAATGGTCCTAGATGGGATATTTAATGCTTTTAAATGGGGTATCATTTAAAACTTATTTAAAATGCCTAAATGCCTTTTAAATGGGATATCATTTAAAACTTATTTAAAATCCCAACAAGTTCTATTTTTTCACAAACAGTTGGTTGTGAGTTAATATCCTTAGACTGTAAATTTCTTCTCTCCCCCTGCTAAACCACCCTCTGTAAAGGTAGCCTTCATTTTCTGGCTGGAAATATTTAGCTCATACCTTCCAACTACAGCCTTTAAACTGCTCTTTGCTGATACTTTTTCTGCCATACTCACCTCTAGTGTTCTTTCCTGTCCATTCGCCCTACGGGCTCACTCTGCTCCCGTACCCTGCCCCCAATTCCCACCCACCCAGTCCTCCTAGCTTTATTCCTATCTTACCCCACCCTCTCAGCCTAATTGCCCAGTACCAGCTCCCCCCATTGCTCCTCACACCTACAGTCATCCTTCTTAACTCTGTAATCTGTACTCCACCCACTAATTATAGTCCCCTCCTCTTTCCTTAAATCTCTAGAATACCTCCATCACTTTTTAAACCCTTGCTTCCTCATAGCCTTCTCTATTTTCCTAACCACTCATATCACTCACTCTTTGCTCCAACATGCTCTCCTCAAGTTATCACACCCTCCAGTCTCTCAGCCTCCTCTTTATGTTCCTACTTCCCTTATACTATGCTACCTCATAGTCCACCTATGCTTGTCCAATACCACCTGCAAAGAAAACTACCATACAAACTCACCTTCTCCGTCACTCTTACTCCCATTTCTACTCTATCTCCTCTTCTCTCATTCAGCCCAACCATCTGCACCTATATCACCCTAAACTATCCTCCTCCTCTAAAGGCAAGACACTGTCACCTGCTCCAATCTACAATCTACCAAAATTCATGCCTGACAGACCAATATGGCTAAAGTATATCTCCTTCAACAACCTAGTCCAAGCTGGTGATATCCATCCTAACCCTGGTCCTACATCCTTTATTAACAACACTCATCCCTTACCCTCTTCCTTCTATCTCAACACCCTAAAGATTTTTTACAAATAATGTACAAAGTCTAAACAACAAAGTACACCAATTTCAAGCTTGGTTAAGCCATAACCAACCAGATATCTTAGTCATCTCCTAAACCTGGCACAAGACCTTTATCTCCAACTCTGAGATTCTGCCCCCAGGATTTCATTGTCTCAGAAATTACTGACTAAATAAAAATTGGAGGCACTGCCCTAGTCTACTCCAACCTTCTTACCTTAATTCCTCTCCAAATTCCAATTCCTCAATTCCAGAACACTGAACTAACTGCTGGAATTCTAAAACTAAATAAACATAAAAATATCTGTATCATTGCCCTATATATCACACCTGGTAACAATATCTCTGCACTCGAAAATATTCTCCTATGGGCCTCTACTGAAATTATCTATGAAACTTATATCCTTGGTGATGTGAATATTGACTGGAATAAAATCAATTGCTCCTCTCCCTCCCTCCTTATCCATTAACCTCTATAACTTCACTCAAATAATCCTCTCCATCACTCAACCTAACAAAATAAACCCTCCCAGATCCACTATAGATTGGATCCTAGTCTCAGTTCCAAATAAAATAACCAATTCTGGCACAATTCCTGATGCCTTTAGTGACCACCTCCCAGCCTTTATGCATTGCTCAACTAGTTCCTCCCCACACCAGCATCAATACATTGAAACTTATAATCTCAGTAGCTTCAACCCGACTTTCTCAAATACTTTCAAACAAATGAACTGGCAAACTCTAAACGTCCTTCCCCTTGACAAGGCTATAGAATACTTCAACTCTGTCTTCCTTGATACTTTAAACTGACTAGCCCCACTAAGAAACAAAACAATAAAAACTAAAACTGCTCCTTGGCTATCCAGAGACAAAACAGATTATGCACTACAGGGAGAAACTATGGAAGCTTTACCAAAACAATAAACTGGCCAATACCTTGCTTCATTATAAACAGCTCCACAACCATGCAAAACGACTAATCACAAAAGACAAAAAATCCTACTATATCAAACTTCAGTCCAATAACAATAAAACATTCTGGAACTCAGTAAACTCACTCCTCAATCCAGGCCCCAAGAATAATCTCTGTCCTGACCCAAGTAAAATCTGACCTCGAACTACGCTCGGAATTTAACTAATTTTTCATAGAAACTATTACTACCCTCACCAAGACATTTCCCAATAATAACCCAACTGCTCTACACTCTCCCCCTTCTAACTCACCTCATCTGTTTGAACTCAAACCTATCTCCACTAACTTTATAAAAAAACTTTTGTCCAAACTTAAACCTTGCTCTAACGCTCCCGACAATATTCCCTCTTCCTTCCTAAAATGTGCTGCTGATGGCATTGCTCTCCCAATCAGCATCATTATTAATGATCCATAAAAGAATCATACATCCCCAAACTCTGGCGCTCAGTTTATATTCTTCCTCTTCATAAAGGAGGCAAAAATACCAGCATCTCAAACTTTTGCCCCATTGCTTTGCTCTCACCAATCTCCAAAATCCTAGAAAAATGCATACACCTCCAACTTATGCCTTTCCTGACCAAAAACAATCTGCTCACTCCTACTCAGCATGGCTTCTGTCCAGGCCATAGCACAATAACCGCTCTACACTCCTTCCTAGAAACTGTCAATCAAGCCCGAGATGCAGAACACTTAGTTTCTACTGTTTTACTTGATCTGTCTAAAGCCTTTGATACTGTTTGCCACAAGCACCTTCTCTGTCATCTCTCAAACCTGAATCTCTCACATAATGCTTTATCCTGGTTCTCCAGCTATCTATCAGATAGATCACAGGCAGTCAAATGGAAGAACTCCATCTCTTCCTTCCTACCTACCCCAACTGGCATACCACAGGGATCCATCTTTGGGCCAATGCTTTTTAACATCTTCATCAATAACTTTCACACTGCTATTCCTGATGCTAAAATCATTCAATATGCAGACAATTCAACCTTATTTTGCTCTGCCTCAAACCTCTCTGAATTGCTGACTAAAACCCAAACTGCTTTCTGAACAACTGAAAACTGGATACGCCAAAACCACCTCTCTCTCAATGCAAATAAATCAAAGATTCTACTATTCCCTCCCACAAAGACCCTCTCCTATGATAAAACAACTTCAAAGTCTATAGTCAAGCCAACTCACCTATTGAAGTGGCCCCTCTGCCAAATTACTTGGCATTATTGTAGATGAACACCTCAAGTTTGATATTCACATTCAACAAAATATTAAGAAAACCCACCAAAAGCTAGGTATGCTGTATAGGAATAATTGCGTTCTCTCTAACTCTACCGGGCAAACTCTGGCCTCGACTTATCTTCTTCCTTCCTTATTATACGGAGCCCCTCTCCTAACCAACCTGTCCTCCTCTATCACCTCTAAACTAGAAAACTGCTACAACAAAATCTCTAAATTTGCCTCTAAATCTAAAAATACCACCCATCACTGCCTAACCCTACAATCCCTGAATTGGCTTGAACTCCCAAACTACCTAGACTATCTCCAACTCACTACTGCATATAGACTCATATTTCACCCAACAAAATGTCCCACTCTAACTAACATCCTTCCCCCTTATACACCCAACAGAGCTCTCAGATCTGAAAATCAGAACTTAATTACTATCCATAAACCTAAACGTCCTGCTGGCCAACTTCTGCTATCTTTCTCACTAGGCAAAACATGGAATTCCCTTCCCTCCACACTAAGAACCATACAAAACTCAGAAAACTTCAAAACCCAACTATTCAAACACCTGTCCACTAAATGGAAATTTACCTGCCTTCACTCAACCTAATCAAGGGGGTTTCTCTCTCTGGTTCCCAAGCTCTACAACTCTCATAGTTATCTTCCTATGAGCCTATCTAATCTCTCAACAATTTATATAGCTTCTCTCTAAGCTCTCAACAACTCCTACAGCAACCCTCACACAGCCCAACCTTGTAAATATTGTAAATAGCATTCTACTGTTGATGTGTGTATGTAAAGCATATTTACATTTTCTTAAAAGGTTTGTATGTAAACTGTTTCCACACCTAACACATCTGTTCTCCTCAAATGAAACTGTATGATCCCTACCTTCAAGCTTAATGAATTTATCTATGCATGATATTGAATGCATTTATGAGTAACTATTCTACATAATATTATCTTTAATATTAACTATCAGTTGTATCTAAATTGTATAATGCATCTTGGAGCTTTTCTCCCCAGGTCTCCAATGAAAATGGGTCAATTCAGCCCAGTGGACTTCCCCGGTAATCAAACTGCAAATAAATAAAAGGCACAAACATTCATCTACAAGGTTCTGCTGCAGCTGATAATCATCTTAATTTCATTATCAGTCAAGTCAAAGGGAATTTTGCTGTTATACTGGGAAACTTCAATCTATACTCACATTCAAACACCACATAATTGCTAAGAGATAGCCAGATCACCGTTCTGTTAATAATATACATCCTTAATTTATTATCTATATGACTGCCAGCCATTATCTCAATGGGGTTAAAAACTGTTCTGTATGTTGAACTTTTTCAACATGGCAACTATAAGCCCTTGGCTGTCCCATAAAAAAGGGCCATGATTTCTCTGGGAGTACCTGCATAACACACTTCTATAAACCAGTAAATAATGAACTCCTCTACCAGGCTGAACCCAAATAGCAGTAAGCATACTCTACAGTGGTGTATGGTGATTTCAAAGTAAGCGGGGACTGCAGGAAGCAAATTAATGGGTGGGGGTTCTTGGAAAGTGGTGGGGCTCTATTGACTGGCAAATTTCAATTACCTGGAAACATCAAAATCTGGGCAAGGCCCAGGAAAAATAGGTATAAATCTGTACGCTGATCAATGTAAAATTTGCATACATAATTACATAACCCCACCTGCTCCAATGGAATTGTGGGATACCAACTTTCAAACGCAAACTGAAGAACAGACAACCAAAATATGGCACCAGAGTCCCCTTGCAGCCATTCTAATGTCCCATTACCTGGGTATTTTGCCCCATTTACCATAAACACTAATGTGTGCATACTGCTTTACTTCTACAATGATTATTTGGATTTATTTTTACATTTTATAGCACAATGCACAAACAGTAATAGATATCTGCTAAGCAAAGCAATACTGTCTCACAATGAAAATAGACTTGGCATTAAAACTTCTCTCTGGCCTTGAAACTCACATTCATTGAAACAGCATTGAAACCCACACCACATCCAAAGAAAATGCATCTGGCCAGTAGTGGATAAAGATTACCTTTGGGCTGTTTTCAAATCATAGGCCCCTTGCACACAATACAAGAAATATACATGGGTTCTTTGATACACCTTCCTGACTTTATTAAATTATATTCCTTGTATAATGCAACACACTTAAACTTAAGTTAGAGTGCATTTTAAATTTATTTTTTGAACATTTTTCCAGTAGGCAATGAAATAAAATGCATTAACCAATAATGACAAAACTGCCCAGTTCAGAACATTTCCATCACAAAAGTCTACTTCCACATACACACAATCGGATTTTAAATTTGTTTGAACATTTTCCAGTAGGCAGTGAAAAAAATGCATGAACCAATAATGACAAAACTGCCCAAATCAGAACATTTCCATCATAAAAGTCTACTTACACACACACACACACACACACACACACACACACACACACACACACACACACACACACACACACACACACACACACTCTCTCTCTCTATATATATATATATATATATATATATATATATAATGACAGTAGTATAAGCCATAGGCATCTTGCACAGCTTCTCGCACTTATTTTTAGTTTTTTTGGGTGGGGGGGGCGCAAAAGGCCAAAAACCAGGGACACATTTTAAACATTGCTTGTATAATTTTGGAAAGTTGCTAGACTAAAATGTTGTGTTACCACCATGCATTTGACTGCCAAGTCTTGAACCCAGTACCCTGTGCACTACAGTCAGATCAACATACCATTATGCCAAATCAGCAGTTTCCTGAAAGATAGGAAGATTGAAACTTAAATGGCTATCATTTAGTGAATTCAGTTCTCACTTCTCACCATAGCTCTCAACCTCTTAGCCCACAAAAATGGACAAAGCCAATAATGGGGGAATACAGAATTCAGTTCTCATTTCTCACCATAACTCTCAACGTCTTTGCACAAAAAACCTGGACAAAGCCAATAATGGGGGAATACAGCCCCAAAATAGGGACAAATTTAAAATACTGATCTTATAAACTTAGAAAATTGCTAGAATAAAAGGTTTTGTGTTACCATTTATTTTCTGAAGAATATGAAGTCTGAAATCCAAATGCCTGTCATTATTTACTGAATTCAGTCCTTCAGTGATTTGTCACAAAAATACTGAAAACCGCAGATTTAATGAGGAAGAGAACAAAAATATGAGACATAAATTCACAAGTGGTGGTGGCTAGGGACTTTAGGCTCTTTTTACCTGTACCCAAGGTACAGGGTTTGAGCCTGAGTACCTCTACCCACCAGGTGTATTCACCTGGGGGCATTTACACACACACACACACACACACACACACAGTTCAGCAAGCAGAGAAATAACAAATCCATAGCAGAGACATAAAAATAACTCCGTTCAGAAGATTACACTTGCAGCAGCCTGTTCAGAAGATTACACTTGCAGCAGTCATAGCTGTTCAGCAAGCAGAGAAATAACTCCTTTAATAAATAAATAATCCTTCCCGCAATAAATACCTTACACTTGCAGCAGCAGTCGTACTTGCTCAGCAAGTAAATAAATAACTCTGTTAATAAATACCTTAAAAGTTCTGCAGTACCGTATGTTTCCTTCCCAAGAAGCAATCCTTCCTGCTCATGCTCCATTCAAACAGACAGTAAAGCAGCCAGCCAGAAGTATGTGAGCCCTTGAGCTCAATTCTGACAGGCTGACGGAGCTGACGTCATCGCGCACGTAATGACGTTAGCTCAAAAAAGCGAAAGAAAACACCAAAACTAATTTGGTACAGTTGGGAGGTATAACTTCAAACTTTTGAAAGTCAAAAAACAAACCACAATCCAAAAAGCGGCCTCGGTTGCAACAAGAAGAAGAAAGATAAAAAATATTATCATTCTGTTGGTTGCTTTGTTCAGCAGGCAATATCGGTGTACCACTATTAACAGTAGGTAAAATATTCCCCCTGTTATCCTGCACCGCTTCAACTGTGGCACCATTTAACACATCAGATACATTATCATTCCTTCTAACTGTCATATTATTAACCATAGCATGTGTGCTGACAGTCCTATTTACATTACTAACATTATTTCTAGTGTCTTGTGGCCTAGGCCAAGTAAAAACATTATTATTTTTAAAGTCCATAGCATCTCTAAATATTTTCGTCTTCTTCTGTTCTAACAAGCGTTTTTCATAAAGAAAAATGCTATCAAGCACTTTGTCAAGTCTCATATCAGTGGTAGCACAGTCATACTTCAACTTAATGCGCTCATATGTCTCATTCACTGATTTCCTTAAAGTCTCTTCTTCAGAGGCATGAAAGTCTAATAATAAGCGCATATATTTAAAACTCAACTCTAAGTTGAGTTGCTGCCATTTATACAGAAGCTCCGGATAAGTATTACCTGACGTAGGCATTTTCAAAATACGAAGCCCACGCGGTACAATCTTCTTAGCCAGGCAGACCTCAAAGTGTTGGCGCTGAAGCTGGAGTCTCTTTAACTTAAGGAATTCCATTTCCAAACGATTTAATTCTTCTGTTAAATTAGTAAAACTCTCGTCGTTGTTTTCTTGTTCACAATAATCCAAATTTGGATCATACAACATTAACATATTGTCTGTACCTTGTACGCAGCTCCTAAATTGTTCACCCTTCCGATTGGTCATAACAGATGCCGTCGGAACATAAGGTAATTCCACGTTACTATCAAGGTTGTCTGCCATGCCCCTAGGCCAGTGCACAATAAACCAAATGATAAAAACCAGCAGTAAGAATGCACAGACCCAACGGAGCTCGGACCCCACAAAATAAATAAAAGTCAATGCAAAACACGCCAGTAAATGCAGGGTCGCAGGCAGCACAATGCAAATTATTATTATTATAGACACATTATGTTTCATGCATACTTTATGTTTATATGTTAGGATTTATTTAGTAGAAAATAGAACATTAATATTTTTTCAGTATTTTTTAGTATTTATATTTAACATAATGTGTCTATAATATCTATGTTGTAGGTTGTTTAGAATGTTTAGAGCTGAACAGGATTTAATAATATGTACCTGTCTAACAATCAATCTATTATGCTAAATTTATGATGCCTTTTTAACTAATGATGTTTTTAACCAATGGAGAATGTTCAGTGTATATTTAAATAACTCTCAGTAACCATTTGTACTTTAACGTCTGAAGAAGCCTCACGGTGAAAGCGCTAACGTTATATTAAACCTGGTTTTGCTTATTTATTCTTCATTTTCTTGCCTGGAGAAAAAATTTGGAAGTGCATTTCTTTTTATGTGACAATTTGGATCGTATGAGTGATAATTTGCATTGTGCTGCCTGCGACCCTGCATTTACTGGCGTGTTTTACAGGATAAAATTCACCAATCTGTATATATATATATATATATATATATATATATATATATATATATATATAAAACATAAAATTAATGCATATGTTTGAACTACTAAAAATTACAAGAACATTTCTTTAAAAGCATCATCTGTCTAAAGCTTTTAATCTTAAAAAGCAAGTAATTGCAACAGATTCATTTAAGCCTGGCCATTGAGTTGTACCACGCCCATTCACTATAGGGCACATAGGTGGATCAACCATATTCATGTGTAGTTTTGGTAATCCAAATATACAAGGAGTTTTTGGATGGTGCACTGACAGGTAATTGTACTCATCTATAGAAATTGAGCCTTCAATAAAGAGGTCCATTAATTAATTTTTAACTTTGTTATAAATGCCATTTAACTCATTAATAGAGTGAATGGGCATGGTTCTATCACTCATCCCATAGCAAAATACTTGGATATTAATTTGAAATGTTTTATTAGTGAAGAAACTATTATTTGTAAGGATTCATGGGATTTTTTAGAAAGGGTTAATAATTTAGAATACAGTGAGACAGGTGTATTCATCACCATTGATGTGAAGGATTTGTACACCTCAATACCCCATGATACTGGTATTGAATGGGCGTGTGACTATTTATTGGAAAAAGGAGTATCACAACCAAAAATTAATGTATACGAACAACTATTTGAACTTGTGTTGAAAAATAACTGTATATTTTTTAATGGTGAATTTTTTATCCAAGCAGTTGGTGTTGCTATGGGTTCTCCATGTGGTGGTTTGTACTCTAATTTGGTGATGCTACAATGGGAGAAAAAGTTTGCTATTAATTCAGTTTATTATCAATATTGTAAAATGTATGTGAGATTTTTGGATGATATTTTTATATTTTGGGATGGACCAAGTGAGATGATTAATGAATTTTTAACTCACATGAATAATTCAACAGCCTTTTTAAGGTTCACCCATAATATCGATCCCAATGAAATCTCATATTTGGATTTTAAACTGACAAAAAATACAGTCTTAAGGAATTTTGAGTCATGTATTTATAGGAAGGAAACGTATTCAAACAGTTTTTTACATTTTGAAAGTAGCCATCCCTTCAAGCAAAAAAGAGCAGTTGTTAAGGGACAGTTTGTTAGAGCTGCTCGGATGGTGTCTAGTTTCGACTCTTTTTTGGATTAATGTGAACTGTTGAAAGATATGTTTCTTAAAAGAGAATACCCATTGGACTTAATTAACAACTTAATGTTGGAAGTAGTTAATAAGAGAGAGAGGGGGTTTTATCATGCTATATTGAATTCGTAGGTGGTGCACTCTGGCAATGAAGGGAACAGTTATATGGTTTTAAATTTGAATGTTGCTTCCATTAATATGGACAGCAATGTTAATGTGAATGTTATGACACCTGTTGAACAAGTGCAGGCAAATGGGAAGTTTTGTTCAGCTTTTATCACTTTTTATAATCTTGACTATAAAGTAATGTTCAGGATTTTGGATAAAAATTGGATAATTTTGACCTCAAGTAATGACATTAGTCAATGCATAAGTGAGAAGCCTATTGTGGTATATAGAAAGGGACAAACCTTAAAGAACATCTTTGAAAGGAGTTACCAGATTCAGAATGGGGGCCTAATGAAGAAGTGTGGGGCATGCAATTATTGCCAACATATTAAAGAAGGGTCAAAATTTAATATAAATGGTATAAACGTCTATTTACAAAAAAAAGTGCAGCTGTTATATTGAGAAGGTAGTTTATTGTGCTTTCTGTTCCAAATGTGCTTGTTTTTATATTGGAAATACAGAAAGGAAACTTAAAAAACATATTTATGAACATTTGAGGGATATCAGACTGCAAAAAGAAACCAATGCCCTTGCAAAAAATTGTATGGAATGGCCCGGACATGATTTTAAATTCACTGTTATTGAAGTTATTGAACTAGACCCAAGAGGTGGACCTTGGGCTTTATATGTGGAGAAAAGTGAGGCCATATGGCAGTTGAAAATGAATGCAACCCAATGGCCAGGCTTAAATGAATCTGTTGCAATTGCTTGCTTTTTAAGATTAAAAGCTTTAGACAGATGATGCTTTTAAAGAAATGTTCTTGTAATTTTTAATAGTTGAAACATATGCAATAATTTTATGTTTTTATATATATATATATATATATATATATATATATATATATATATATATATATATATATATATATATATATATATATATATATATTGGTGAATTTTATACTGTATCATGTGTTTATTTATACATGTATTTATTAATTTATATTACAATATGTTAGGGTTATTAGAAGTGTACAACATATAGGAAATGAGGTTTTATTAGATTTTATTTACACATATTCAATTTTATTTTAATAATGTATTTTATAGTTATGTATTTATATGTATTATAGTGGGTAATATTTAGGATGATGAATATTTTATGTGTGATTATCTGACATTATTAGATGTAAATTGTAGGAATAGTCATTGCTCATGAATTATTCATGAACCATGGATGTTGATTGGTTCAGTAATTAACTTTGTATTATAAATTTGCTGTCAGTTGGGGCATGCTCTGTCTTGATAAAGTCTCCAAATGGTTGGAGACGAAAGCGCTTGATTCACTGAATGTATCTGATTTATTTTTATTTATTAAATTAAAGTTCTTTCTGTAAGCACTTCTTAGTTGCTTATTTGAAATGTTTTATCTTTCTTCATCTTGTTGCAACCGAGGCTGATTTTTGGATTACAGTTGGGAGGTATGTCAGGGACAAATGAAAGCAACTTTGCCCCCACATATACACATACATATATACATATATTGCACTCAGTCATACACACACACACACACACACACACACACACACACACACACACACACACACACACACACACACACGAAGACACACAAAACCATCTACTACAGCCACTTATATGACAATGGCTGTATACCACAAAACTTTAATAGTGATCAAATGAATGAATAAATACATAAATAATTGACACACATTAATGTATCTTGTCAGCTCACTGCTGTCAGAATGCAGTATGCAAAGCACTGCAACTCACCCCTTAATTTTCAACTTTGTAGCTCAAAAATTAAAAAGAAAGTGAAAAAATGGGGGACAAGTGAACAAAATCAGGGACAGATATTGCCTTTATATATGCTTACAAAATTGCTAGAATAACAGGCTTTGCATTAGCCTGCAGCTTTCAATGGCTTCCTCTGAAACTCAATTGTCTGTCATTATTTAGTGACTAGTCCTCTTTCATTTGCCAAAAATAAATAAATAAAAACTTTAGAGGAACAGACAAAAATGAGATATTCTACAAAATCAGGACAGATGAGAGTTTCCATTCCCTGAGACACACACACACACACACACACACACACACACACACACACACACACACACACACACACACACACACACACACTCACAAAATAAAAACCTTTACCTTCCAAAGTGTTATGCATAGTGTTAATAAGTAACAAAGATACTTAAAAAAAAACATGATCCCATCTTACCTAGCATAACTCTCTAGTTTCACTTTGAGCTCAGTCACCTGAGGCAACCAAAACTAACAAACAACTACTCATTGCTTCATAAAGCAGCCCAGTGTACCACTTTCTTAGCCTTGTTTATGCCTTATGAAAAATGCAGGAACACATATTTTAAAGCCAGGCTGTAAGCTGAATAAAAACTTCAAGTTTCATTGAATACAGATTCATGTACTATGTTTAGAAATATTTTAATATTAAACACAAGGTGGAGTTTTTTTTTTAAAAAAATATATAGGAATCACTTTAATGTTTAAAAGTTTTAAATGCTTTTCAAAAGTTATAAAAGAGAAACAAGTGAAAGGCAAGAACATATGCTAGATGTTTAATTCAATACTCATTAATATGTAATAGTGTTTTAATATTAATGACACACAGATAGAAAGGATTGGTACATTTGAAATGGTATTAATCAGTTTTATTGGATAATAAGGCTGTAATTAAAGTATTTAAATGCTTAAGAATTTTTATGAATTTGTCTGATGAAGTCCTGAATAGAGAGGGACGAAAACGCGTATTGTCTTGGTTCTAATGTTAATAGCGTTAATGTGGTTTCGATCTGAATAAACTGGGTGAATTCTACCTAGTGATTTGTTTGGCTCTTTCAGCATTCATTTTTGGATTGTAAGCTGAATAACCCAATTTCTTTTTTTTTTCAAATTAGCCCTCAGATATTGTAGAAGTATGTAAGAGTGGTACAGGATATGTACGAGGGTAGTGTGACATCGGTGAGGTGTGCGGTGGGAGTGATGGATGCGTTTAAGGTCGAGGTGGGATTACATCAAGGATCAGCTCTGAGCCCTTTCTTATTTGCAATGGTGATGGACAGGTTGACAGACGAGATCAGACAGGAGTCCCCGTGGACTATGATGTTTGCAGATGACATTGTGATCTGTAGTGAGAGTAGGGAACAGGTGGAGGAGACCCTGGAGAGGTGGAGATATGCTCTAGAGAGAAGAGGAATGAAGGTCAGCAGAACTAAGAACATATGTGTGTGAATATGAGGGTGGATAAAGGAATGGTGAGGATGCAGGGAGTAGAGGTGGTGAGGGTGGATGAGTTTAAGTACTTGGGATCAACAATTCAGAGTAATGGTGAGTGTGAGAAATAGGTGAAGAAGAGAGGACAGGCAGGATGGAGTGGGTGGAGAAGAGTGTCAGGAGTGATTTGTGACAGACAAGTTCCAGTAAGAGTGAAAGGGAAGGTCTACAAGAGGGTAGTGAGGCCAGCTATGTTATATGGGTTGGAGACAGTGGCACTGACAAAAAGGCAGGAGTCAGAGCTGGATGTGGCAGAGCTAAAGATGTTATGATTTGCAGTGGGTGTGACGAGGGTGGACAGGATTAGGAATAAGTATATTAGAGGGTCAGCCCAGGTTGGAAGGTTTGGAGACAAAGCAGAGAGGCAAGATTACATTGATTTGGACATGTGCTGAAGAGGGATGCCAAGTATATTGGGAAAAATATGCCAAGGATGAAGCTGCCAGGTAACAGGAAAAGAGGAAGGCCTAAGATAAGGTTCATGGATGTGGTGAGAGAGGACATGCAGGTGGTTGGTGTGACAGAGCAAGATGCAGAGGATAGGAAGAAATGGAAACAGATGATCTGCTGTGGCGACCCCTAATGGGAGCAGCTGAAAGAAGAAGAAGCCCTCAGATATTCTTGTAATTCTGTGCATGAACAATAGCATGTGCAGAGCTCCATGCCCTTTACCTGAACTTGAAATGCTTAAAGAAAGTACAAAATAAAATAATTTAATTCTTTACTTTTTCTTTTCACTGTGGGGGCTTCAGCCCAGCATCCAGTACCACAAGCCACTCCTTATAACGTGTTCAGCCAGGCTCTCACCAATGGTCTTAGTTCACTCCCCTCACATGTAATTCACTCTCCTTTCCTTGGTGACAACTGCACTCTCCCTATTATGTTCTCCACCACAAAGATTTGCGGCTTCTTCACCACATTCAACTCCTTTAAAGATCGTGCGTAGACATATTTTAGACATATCTGCAGTATTTCACTTTCTTCTGGGATGACAAGATGGCTTCCCACTTGACAAATCCAATTTACTGGATATTTTGTTGCTTCATTTTACTGTTATTTCTTGTTCACTAACTTTGGCTCTTCATAGATTTGTGTGGCAGTACTTCCTATCTTTGCATCATCTTGCTTGTCATTTTGATGATGCAAAGTTGGATCTTCCCTGCACTTCCTGTACTAACAGACTGGGTCTCTTTCTTTTGTTTTTGTAAGTAAATACATTAATGCTGCACATGGTCTGAGTGTAGTTTGTCCATTTATTAATGGAACAGGTTTTGTACTAGCATGCATTTCAAGGCCAAATGAACTATAAACTATGAAACATTAATATCTAGCATTAATGTCTGACTGTGATCCTCAGTGATCTATCAGCAAATTACGTTTTTTAAAGGGATGGACACGGTAAAAACATGAGGCAAAAATCAGGGGCATTCTGCAAAAATCATGCACTGATGAAAGCTATGTTTTATGGACATTAGGCAAAATCAGATACAATTAAGAGTGGTGGATTGTCTGCTGCATGTGATATGCTTGGGTGACAGTGACATTGAAGCAGCTTTCACACTTGATTTCACATGAAAGGAAAGCATACTGCATGGGTGTTTGAAGACCTGATTAACCAACAATGTATAACTAAGCATAACATTGAAAAATAAGAAAAAATACAAGCAAATCTGCCTCAGTCTGAAAATCCTCTCTCTGTCTACCTTTCTCTCTCTTGTTGACAAGGTAATGGATTCTGCTGACCGTGAAGTGATGTCAGCAAGCTTCCTGCAGAGTCATCAATCAGAGCGGAAACTACAACAGCTGTGAAGAGCAGTTTTTAGAAGTAATTGTGCTTAGAATGAAAGCTGAGAATGGAAATTTAAAATGAAAGAAATATAGCCAAAGCAAACAACTGCTGAGGAAAGGCATTTTGAGAACAGACAAGCTACTTTGATTTTGTCAGTTTGTACATGATCTTTAAATAGCATTATGTGGCTATACTTATAGGCACGGCTGCACACACCAAATGATCCTACATTGCAGATCAAACAGAATGTAACAAACACTTTCATCATTAAGTTGTTGTGTCTTTCGTTTTTTCCCGGTTAGGGGTCGCTGCAGCGGAACTCCGGTCCGCTAATGATTGGCAGTAGATTTTTACGTGCCAAGTTGCTGGCCGTGGTGCACAACCTTCAATGAAGTTACGCCCATTCACGCATGTCTCCACACAGAAGATGCTCTTGCTGAGAATCGAACAGGACAACGTCTTACTGTGAGGCGACAATGCTACCGAAGCACCACCACTGCAATTGTAAACATCTTTATTCTAGTGCAGTGCAAGTACTTTCCATTAGTTACCAGGCAAATCAGTCATGACCTATACCATGGCTTGCTTCTGAAGTGACGAATGCCATTCTTGGAAAAGAGGAATCCAGGGAATCATTTAAAATTCCTTAACCCATACTCCAACTGATTAATGTTTGGCAATGTCAGGAATCATTGCAAAAATACTCCACAATACCTAATCTAGCTATTTCAAGAATCAGCAACCCAGGCTTTACAACAATCTAAAGCCTTCCAGAGTGTGGTTGCTAATTTGCTGGATACATTTAGAATGCTCCCCCTCCCAAATGTTAAACACAATGGCTAAACCATCCCTTACACATTTGGCATAGACAAACTCTTTACCTAACAATTTAACCTCCCACTTCCCACCCCCATCCCATTTTCCAGCAATAGCAGTTTGCCAATAGAAGGTTATTACAACAATCCATCCTAGTTTCTCCACTTTTAGAAGATTATGATACAGAAAATAAATAAATGGTAACTGAAATTGCCCATCTTTGGTACTGCTGGTTCAGAAGTATCAATCCCCGGTTGCCTAAAACATGAGACACATTGCTATACCAGTAAGACATATAAACAACTTCTCACTCTTCAGTGGCAAGTTCCTTAGGCTGTAACAGACAAGCACAGACATAGCAGTTCCCAAACAAGAGAACCCTACGACTCACTTCCTACCTATATGCATTATTTCTCCTTTCCCTGCTTTTCCACTACTGAAGCGGGAGCTACTTCACAGCATATATCTCTGCTTAGAGCCTCCTCCCACCTCACAATAGCATGTCTTTGTGCAGGGATACAGCACACTCACAACCACTGCCTACCTCACAAACCAGATCCTCTGAAACACAGACATGGCAGTCTCATTGGGGCAGTGTTTACTGACCTGGCAAAAGATTTTGCCTCACTTCAGCACCTTAAATTCCTACTTAAATTTATTTGATATAAATTACCCCCCTCCTCCCCACACACTGCTGAGCTGGATTGATAGATGACTAAAGCAGCAAGGCTTCTGGGTTAAAACAGGAACTTTTATCTCACATTCACGACTAAATCTAGGTCTTCTCCAAGCCTATTTCCTGGGCCATTTCCTTTGTATTATGCTTTTAATACTTTTAACATTTCCTACCTGGCTACTTGGGGCATCAACTCTGTGTACCAGTCTAAATACCTAGCTTACTTACTTGAGCAGCAATGAGCTTCTTAACACACTTCAGGACAGACTCATCTCAAGTTAAATTCATCCTAGCAAATTGCCACAAATCATCCCCTCTAATAACGTCTTGGGTTAAATCCATCATTGCATGAGTGTTCATGCTTATCTTGAAATATGGTTGACCTGTACTAACTGCAGGTTCCATACTAACTGAACAAACCACAGGTTTTATCAAACAAGATCAGCAGATTTATGGTCCAGCCAGCACCACCAGTTTCCTTTTCAATGCTAAGCTTTTGCCCATTGCATAGGGATATAACATTTCCACCTGTTCATTACTGTAAAAACTCCTTATATAACTAGCCTACCTTGCCTACCTGATTATGATCAGGTTCTTCACTTTTTCTACCGATTCAACAGATTTGGGTCTTTCTCCTTTATACTCCATTCCTATGTACCTGAATGTTTCATGAAAACCTTTCCCTTTGGGGCACTAGTCACTTCCCCTCACTATCAGGGGTTTACTGACTTCATCAGTTTAAGTTGGTTATTCACCATGTCCTGAAATACAATGTGTTGCTGTGCAGGCAACTGATCTAATCTTCTTAGCGTGTATCAATTAATTTACCAATGCATCATCCTACTATAGTAACAATTACTATGTTTATGAATTGACTGATTGAATGATTGATTGATTGATTGATTGATCGATTGTATTTGCACACTATGCTTACCAGTGTGACTCTCTCTCCACATGCACTCTGCATCTATCTGTTGTTTAAGACCTTCCTCTTCTATTTAGCATGTACATGTATGTTATCAATGAACTAAGCAAAACTGTTTCCTCTGTTGTCTTTTGTGAGTATTTGTTACTATACAATATTCAGAAATCCACAAACACCAAACTGTTAAGCCAGGAACTAACATTTATTGCTGTACAATATGCATATAGATGCTCTTTCTGAATAAATCCCATGCTACTGGGAGGAAAGTGCTAAATTCATATACATTTAGTTATTCATTTACTTATTTATCTTTAGAAGATTTCTTCCTTGGATGGTTTTAATCTTTTTATCTATTTATTTGGATGTTCAACAATAAAGTGTTTTGGTGTTTGTGGATTTCTGAGTATTTTTGATACATGGCTGGTACCCACTTACTATACAGTACTGTAAGTCTGATGTCCTTTAATAATTGTTTTGGTTTAATCTGATTTCTATGAAATTTGTAGCTTAAACAAGACTTCTGTATTAGTCCACCAATCTTAAATAAAATAAGAAAAAAGTGAAGTCCAAAAAGTAAAGGTAGACAAGTCTAGAATATGGTGAGTTACAGGGCTGGAAAAGTCAAAAGAAGAGGTGCCAGCATCAGAGCAGTAACAACATATACCTACATCTCTCTCTCTCTATATATATATATATATATATATATATATATGTGTGTGTGTGTGTGTGTGTGTGTGTGTGTGTGTGTGTGTGGGTGCCAATCAATAGATCAAATCCTCAGGTGACTACAGTATCAAGCCCAAAAACTTGAAAACCCAGAAGTTTGAACATGACAGGACAAATACACCTGCTTATTGCAGAAGTGGTCAAGTCCCTTCCCCCCACACCCCCTGCTAATAATATAAACCGACTCTGAGATTGCATCTCAGTGGAGAAAGGAGCAAAATCCTCATCCCCACTATAACACAGTTCCACACAGTAAACATCCATCACTGTCAAGGTTTTGGGTTTTAAGTTTCCTGGCTCAGTCTTGTAACATTCTCTCATCTGAGCATTCAATTTATTAATAGGGATGTATAAACATATGTTGGAAAGAGCTGGACATCCCTCCAAAATTGATGAAAAGACAAAACAAAAATTGGTCATGGAGGCTGCCAAGAGACCTACAGCAAAAATGAAGGAGTTGCAGGAATTTCTGGCAAGTACTGGTTGTGTACTACATGTGACAACAATCTTCCATATTCTCCATATGTCTAGACTATGGGGTAGGGTTGCAAGATGGAAGCCTTTTCTTACACAAAAAAAATCCAGGTCTGGCTAAAATATACAAAAGAATACATTAAGTCTCCCAAAAGCATGTGGGAAAATGTGTTATGGTCTCATGAGACCAAGGTTGAACTTTTTGGCAACAATTGCAGAAGGTACGTTTGGCGCAAAAACAAAACTTCACATCAACAAAAACACACCGTCCCTACAGTGAAGCATGGTGGTGGCAGTATCATGCTTTGGGTTGCGTTTCTTCAGTTGGAACTGGGCTTTAGTCCAGGTGGAGGGATTATGAACAGTTCCAAATACCAGTCATGTTTGGCCCAAAACCTTCAGGAGTCTGCTATAAAGCTGAAGATGAAGAAGGATTTCACCTTTCAACATAACAAAGACCCCAAGCATACATCCAAATCAACAAAAGAATGATTTCACCAGAAGAAAATGAAAGTTTTGGAATGGCCTAGCCAGAGCCCAGACCTAAATCCAATAGAAAATCTGTGGGGTGATCTGAAGAGGGTTGTGCACAAGAGATGCCCTCGCAATCTGACATATTTGGAGCACTTTTGCAAGGAAGAGTGGGCACATATTGTCAAGTCAAGATGTGCCATGCTGATAGACTCCTACCCAAGAAGACTGAATGCTATAATTAAATCAAAAGGTGCTTCAACAAAGTATTAGTTTAAGGGTGTGCACATTTATGAAACCAGCTTATTGTACATTTTTTTTTATATTTGTTCACCTATATTTTTTATATCACAAAAACCTGGCATTTTAACAGGGATGTGTAAACTTTTTATATCCACTGTAGATGTTAGTTTATTCGCACAATGAAATTGACATTGAATTATGATTTTTTTTTTAGATAAATGTAAAGAAATCATACATTTTTAGAAATAGCCAATATCCAGATTTATTATAGAAGAAGCTCATGTCAGTGTTTTTCTTCTAGACAAGAACTGCATGTACTGATAACAGAGTAAGTTAAGATTAAGAATGGTAAATATGGGGGCCATGAGGTCCCTGTGCCTATCACATTCTCAACTGATAGCACAGATATTAAAAATATAATTAGGAAGCACTGGAATGGGTTAAGGGGAACATCAAGTTCTGAGTGAGTACAACTGAATCAAGGTTTGTAGATGAGAGACAAAAATATTAAAGAGTCTGTAATGATTTGATTTCACCACAGGTAACTAATAAACATTATGGTACTTTTTCTTGTTTTGAGTGTAAGCAGTGTTGTTTTACACCAAACATTTAATATGTGTGTAATGGGTATACTGGGATGGCAGCTGGGGTGCAGGGTAGATATACTTGTGAACTGAACACTCTGGTTTATATAAGTACGTCATGTGAATGATTTTATACAGGGAAAAAAAAAAACAAGAAAATTGAAAGAGACAGACTGAACACATCCATGAAATTAAAAGTAGAGATGAGAAGAATAAAATACACTACAGGATGTTCAGAATTTAAAACGTTTTTGTTTTGTTTTTTTATTTAGAAAAGATCAAAATTATGTAAGGGGATGTGATATAGATGCATTCTTACAAAGGCATGAATGAATTATTGTGATAAATTAAATTTAATGAATTTAAGATAACAGGTTTGAATAATGCTGTTATTTGGTTATTTTTTTAGTAATGAGAGAGTTGCAGTACTGTAAGTGTGATTGGTTAATTGTGTGTGACATTACTGGATTTTTTATAAGTATTTTGTTAGACATGCTTATTTTACCTGATGAAGTTAATGGTACGTTCAGTGACTGAAAGCACTTACAGTATCATTTATTAACAATACGTTGTATACTCCTTTCATTTGTATCAGGCATTTTTGTTTACTGGGTTAATCCCAGTGGACCTTTTTCAGACCTAGCCTGGGTTGCAACACAGGACAATAACAGCAAAGTAAAACATGCAGGTTAAATACAAATAGGCAAACTGATGGAATAAATACTGAAAGAAAACTAAACATATGAGTAAGTAGTGAAAAACTGGCAACTAATTTACAAAAGTTTCTTACTAGTATGTTTAACGTTGAATGAAATCTATTTACAATGCTTACAATACTGGGATATGGGTGCAGCAAAGAATAGTTAGGTATAGTTGGTAGAAGTGGAGAACTGAAGGTTAAAGTAAGAGGAAAGCTAATCTGGTAATTTGGTAACTGTCTAAGCACTGGTGATTGAATGACTTATGGGTGAGGTGTGGTTGTTGGCAGAAATTGGATTGGTGGGTGTTACTGATGTTTATGTTGTTCAACTGTACTGAAAACTGAAATGTCAAAATGGAACTTCATGTCCAAAGAGAAGCTGAATTTAATATAGACATAGAACATGTAAAATTCATTAGTGACTGTGTTGTTCCTACATTAACTCTAGCTCAGACAGAACAAGAAACAGAAAACGGTGGAATGTGCAGAGGGTGAAGGAACAAAGCAGAATAGTGTGACAGTACAATATAGAAAGGATAATCCAAAGGCAGATATTCTGAAGGAATATGAAAACTGTCACAATGAATTAACTGTTTGAAAGTGGTAGAAACATACTTTAGGTTCTAGACTAATAACCCTACTCTCACTCAGAGAAGGGCAATAGTTGTTGAAAAGAACATACATCTAGGCATAGTCAGGACAAAATCTAGTTTGAGGGAGATGGATCTTATAATATGGACTGTTTTCAAAAACTGCATGATATACCAATGTAATGATGACAATGCACATCTCTACCAATCTCAGAGTTGCCAAAATACCCATAGAAAAAAACTCACTGTTGGTTTCTATATTACCATTAATAGCTCTTAGCACATACTGGTCACAAGAGATGGATAATCCAGGTTTCCCATTTGCAAAGCCAGTGACCCATGCCTCAGCCAATACTGCTATCCCAAAGCTGCATAAATTATCTTCTACTCTGAGAATATCAAAAGTAGTGAAACAGACAATGGGTCAATCATCATTTAGTAGTATCTAGTTTAAATATTCTTGTCAAACACATAGGATACAACAAAAAAGGATTCTCCATCATGACCTCTGTTTAATGGTGTTATAAAAAGATCATGGTTGATACCCAGCAATGCCATCTGGAGTGCCAGACTGAATAAAATTGGTGTAATAAATCCTCATAATGAGGATAAGTTACAGGAATTCTACTCATCTGAACACAGAAAAGACTTCAGCAAGCCTAATAATGTTTGGCTACCACTTAAAGAAAAAAAAATTGCTTCAGAAACTGATGAAAAGTTATGCAAGCATCACAGAGACTTCAAAGAGACTGAGAAAAACTAAAAACAAAGTTAATTATTATTAGTAGATGTCTCACTATTTGTGTGAAACTGTGGTGCACTGTTGGGGGAGGTTTTTCAATTTCCTTCCTCTGTTGTGTTATTTTAGAATTGTTATATATAACTGGGATTATGAGGAACATGATCCCATATAGGAATGCAGGGGGACTGCCCCCTGCAAATATGTTGTTTCTGTGGCTTTTTCATTTTATATTTAATATGATTAAAAATCTAATGAAATGCAGTTTGACTAAACATAGGAAACATACTCATTCTAGTATCAGCAATTCTTTTTTTTTTCCAAGGAAATGCAGCTAGGACATCCATAAATGAATATTCAACCAGAACTATATGGAAACTTTAAAACCACGGTAACGAAAAAATAAGAGAGATTTTATACTTTGGAATAAAAAACGTCTGGTGAACAGAAGAAATAGATACATACCACTGGTCTTTTTTCGTTATTGTGGTTTTAAGGATTTTTTTGTCCTTGTGGTTTCATATATGGAAACTTGCTTAACTTAATGACTACATTTTCTATGACAGGTCATAACATCTTCCTTCCTTATAGGTTTCAACAATCTTAGTATATTAATTTCTCATGACTTGTTTCTTTTCAGCAAGGAAGCAAAAATGAACTGACATGTTTGTCTTTCACAGGTTCTAGGAAAAAGTATATTTACACAGTATATAAGACACTATATTTAGAGATCAGGTTGGGGTACAGGGGATGCAGTCCCTCTGCAAAAGTCAATTACATTAGAATTTAAATTAGTTTATTGTACCAAAACTATGTAACATGAGGCAAAATCATTTTCTGAGATAGGGGATAGGAGATACATCAAACTTCAATTGGTTCATGCAAACCCCAAAAATTTGACTTGACCACTTCCTGGGTGTAGAAAATAATTCAGAAAGTCTTGCATTATTCATGTCCCTAATGAATCCTAATCAGTAGTTCACCAAGTAAAACAACCCGTGCAGCACCACTTCTGCATTTTCTGCCTTTACTGTATGTAAACTGTATGTATGTATGTATGTATGTATGCATGTATGCCTTTACTTTATGCCTGTACTCTATGTGTAGTGTAAGCGGCAGCTAAAGACATGCAGTTGACATAAAAAAATGTTGCTTGTTGAAGTGATAGTATTATTATTATTAAAGCATATATATTTTTTAAACTAATATGTGCTGAATGTCATGTTTTTATGATGAAAAAGTATTCAGTATGCCAAGAAATGCACACCTTCACAGTACTCTGCATGCCTCTTTGTGTTATCAAACTGTGTATTTTAGCTATCAAATTAAATTAAACATTCAGACATGACACCCCATATCTGCTCTACTTTGTGAAATATCTTAGCATCTATTCTTTTCTCTAGTTGTCCCTCCTAAAGTATCACCTAGCTTGCATCAATCTACTTGTCTTTTCTTTCTCTTCTCTTCTACTCTTGATCTTTCACAACATATTATAGATTTTTCTGGGATAAAACTAACCCTTCTCATGGTACTGGCACAAGTAATTGCTGGTTTCTGCTGTAAATTATCTCTCATACCCAAAGGAAGACTCTTCCTGTGCTGTAGCCCATGTTGTGAGATCCTTCCCAGTTACCTCACCAGTACAAGCACACAAAAAACAAGCATTTAACAGCATTAGTGCTAAGGTCACAAAGTATATAGCTCTCCATTCCAGTTCATCAGTATCACACTCAGGTAGTTATGGTGCTGTTCATGAACTATTTTCTTCTCTCTTTTGCTTTCTTGCAAGTTCATCTCTAATCTTGTTTTTTCATACTGAACAGTTCATCATTTTTGTGTGCCTTACAAATCTAGTACCTGGTTCTCATCAGCAAAACATTGTTTATTCTTTCCATCTACAGCCCCATTAGGTGAGAGTGCTATAGATCGTACTGATATCTGCAGATTTGTAAGCCTATAATGCAACACTCTCTGGCTCATCTTTACTACTGTTTCTTTAGACAACCAGATTTAGATTAGTCTGAACAGTTCTTTTATGGTAAATATATCAATTGACATGAGTTCAGTCTATTCAGTTCACCACTTCCTTCAAGCAACCATTTATTTTTTTATTTTTGTATTTTACATTTGTTTACCGGGCTAGTCCAACTGGATACATGTCCATTTTCAGTGGAGGCCCGGGGAGAAAAGCTCCACTACATACTACTTAACAATATCAAGAGATACATGAATATACAATAATAGGAAAAACATATGCTTAAACCTACAACAGGTTATATAGACTTTTGAGTACAGTCTGAGTCTTAGGATGGTAAAAAAGAAAAGATGATGAACATTAAATACTCTGTTGGAGTTTGTAGTTAAGAAGAAAGAGAAAGGGAGTTAAGGAATCAGATAAAATAGAAAAAAAAGAGATGGCTAACCAGGGTTATTGCATGAGCATAGCCAATGGTTGTTTAGGAAGAATTTTAGTTTAGTTTGAAATAGGGGGAGTGAAGTTAGAGTTGTGAGGCCTTGTGGTAGCTGGTTCCATATTTTGCCAACTGAGTTGGAAAATGTGGAGTCACCTGCTGAGTTTTTAGATAGGGTAGTTTGGATCAGTATTTTGTTAGTGGAGCGTAGGTACCTCTGATTGTTATAGGGTGTTATGAGGGTGGAGAGTATTGGAGTGTTTTCGGGGTGATGAAGGGCATTATGGGCAATAGTGAGTTGATAGTATTGTATAAGGTGGGGTAATTCCAGCCATCCTAGTTTTTTAAGATTTAAACAATGATGAGTTCTATATGGAGAGGCAGTTGCAAATCTGGCAATGTCATTATATGATGTAGCAAGTTTGTTAAGATTATGCTTAGAAAGATTTGTGTATATGGAGGAAGTGTATAATAAGGTTGAGATTAAGTGGGTTCTAGCTATTGTAGTTCTGGCTTCAGGAGTAAGAAAAGATTTGATTCTGTATAGAGAGCCTAGTTTTCTGTTGGTAGATTTTATTGTAAGGTTAATGTGGTTGTCAAATCTTAATTGATTGTCAATAGTAATACCCAAGAGTTTTGTTGTTTGGTCAGGAGAGATAATGGTCCCATTATTGGATGTAAGCGTAAAATGGATAGAGGAAGACAAGTGGGTGGGTGAAAAGAGCAAGAGTTTGGTTTTCTTGGGGTTGAGGAGAAGACAATGATTAGAGAATCATTGCTCTATAGTTGTGAAGGTTTTTTGTGTGAGAGAGTGAAGTTCTGTCTGCGTTGAGGCTGAGCAAATGATAGTAGTGTCGTCTGCATATTGAATGCAAGTTGTTAGTGGAGTAGCTAGATGAAGTTCATTTATGAAAATGGAGAACAATAGAGGACCTAAAATAGAGCCCTGAGGGACACCTATAGAGGTGGGGAGGAGATCAGAGAGTTGTTTGTCCCACAGAACTGCCTGTTTTCGGTTGTCTAGATAGGATGTGAACCAGCTTAAGGCAGGATTATCTAGAGAGAGAGACTTTAAACGATGGAGGAGAAGTTGGTGATTGACCATGTCAAAGGCTTTGGACAGGTCTATGAAGAATGCCGAAGAAGGAGTATTATTGTTGCGGTTTTTGTTAATTGAGTCGATGAAGGATAGTAAGGCCACTTAGTTTTCTGAAATAACCAATAGTTTCCTTTCTCTCTGGGCTCTCTATCTGCTGCCTGAGCAGCTCTCTACAGATTGATTTCCTCACTTCTTTTACTATGAATAATTTTGTATATAACACCCCCCCCCCCCCGTTTATACCATTTCTAGCTTCTGTATATTCTCTGGTGCCTTAAGTTTCATTTATGCCCACTTTAATCACCTGCTAGAATATATTCTGCTTCTTGCATTCATTATTTCTTTATCCTGGTTAATGCCTGTTATTTTTTTCTGTGTCTATAATAACTCTTTATTCTTAACTGCCCCTACATTTCTTTTCTATAGTTTGCCCCACAGCGCCTAATATTTCCTGCTCAGAAAAAGGATATTATTTTTTAGTGTGGCCATATTTTAGTCTGTCTCGATTAATCATCCTTATCTATCCATCCATCTTTAGAAATGCTATATGAATAAGCTGCCTACCTTTTTGAATTTCTCTTTTTGTATTCAATTCTGCTCATTTTGAGAGTTGCAAGGATAGATAAATCAGTGATACTGCATTTGTGTGGGCAATCACAAAGCTGACAGCAAATGCATCTACTCCCTTAGGTATGCCGCCTCTCTTAGATTTTACAACCACATTTTGTACAATCAGGATATCTAAAAGAAGCTGATCACATTATAAGAACCACCACAGAAGGTAGTCACACTTTGTAAACTGTAGTAAAAGCAGACTGTTTCTGCTGCAGTATAACATCAGAAGAATTTGTACCTCTTCATCGACGTCCACAAATGTCAATGAAGACTTCATCGACCTCACATGGTCGAAATACACAAACATCGATCGATAAATTATAGAAAGAAAACTCTCAGCCAGTATTTTTGCAGAGGGGCAAGCCTCTCCGCAACCCCTATAGACCCTGCCACTTATATATACCAACTCCAATATCTCACTACAATGGGGAAAGATCCTCACTGTAGTGCAATCTCAGTAAGAGACAACTAGTAAGCTTTGGCAAGCTGTTACTGGACCAACTAGCTGTACAGGCTTTCTCACAGGTCATTATACAGAAACGTACCTATTACCTTTGTAGCCACGCCTGATCTCATCATTTCCAAATAAAAACACGGCCCATTGAGCCATGCTCTCCTCAGTAGCAGCTTCGTAGATGCCTTTACTGTTTTTAGTCAGCAGTTAAATGCGGCACGTAGCACCTCTAGCTGTATCTTCCGTCCATTGACTCAAAGTGCTATAGTTATGAAGCGAATAGCCCTAGGAACAAGAAAGCTGTTAACAGCATACGGTACTGAAGTGTTTATATTTGGTTTGCACTACTAGTATTTCACACTTGACTAATTCTGACTGCAGTTTTTCTTTATTCCAATATTTTATCATGCATGATAATATACAGCTATATTGTATGTTTTCTTAAGTAATGGCCTTGGACATTTTTTTCTCATGAGTCAGCTGTAAATGTGATTTGCCTAGGTGGAACTTCCCAGTAAATAAATACAAATACATACCTTGACAAATACTGCCATCCCAGAGGATCTGAGGTCATTTGACGAGGGGAGGCAAAAAAGGAATATCTTGTATGGATTATCAAATGCTGGTACAACATCATTGCGCAGGATAGTGTTACTTCATGCTGAAAGATGTAAGAGTTAAGTTTCAACTTAGTTTTAAATGTATTCACATAACCTATTAAAATAAAGATATTCATTTTGTTGTGATCCATTACAGAATTCCAGTTTCTGCTAGGTTAATTAGATATGATTATTGTTCATTTGCCTCTTCAGTATTATGTTACATGTAGTAATACCTATAATAATAAGTAACTGCTTTAGACATGTATAATAAACATCTCTGTCTTATGGTGTCTTATGGCACTGGTTTTGTTTACTACTTATTTGTAGTTTTGTACCTTAGATGACTAATTATTTAACAATACTAGAATGAATTTTTAAGTTCTGTCTTTGTCTGTAGGGCATTTAGAAGTTGCCAGTTTGCCCACTTTTTTGATGATGTGATGGGTTCAGAATACATAAACTTTGACATTTAAAACATACCCATCTCCTCAGTAGAAAAGTGGGTAAACTGGGTACTTCTAACCGTAATATAGGTAAATGTTAATCTTATACATATGTTCTAGGATTGTCCAGCAATAATTGTAGGAAAAAACATGACTTCTGACATAAGCACAAGAAACTTCAGCTGAAGTAATGCATAATTCTGTACAGTATGGCCTCATACCACTGCTGTACCTGTAATTCTACTAATAGTTAGCGTTCGACAGCTGCATGGCACATGGTAGACATTTCTGCTAGAAGGTACTCTGAATAAATACCTTATGGAGGCTAGAAGCTCATCCACAGTATCTTTGCTGTGCACTAAACATTCTGAGAAACACTCACAAGTTATGTGGTGTCAGAGTAAAGAAATATAACTGCAGAAGTGAAAATATATATTTGGTTTCAAGATTTTATGTTTTAGAGGTACAGAACTTCAAATCACATTGTAAAAATGCTCTATTTGGAACCACTTAATACAAGACAACTTAGTAAAAAACTTGAAATTTTGAACACCGAAATTATTTTAGTACCCCACTGTAAGCAGAATAACCCAAAATTCAGAAACTGTACATTTTGTCTTAAAAATGTAATATTTTCACTTTTCATAAAGAGGTAAAATATAAAACAGCACTAAAGAGTGAGAAGCTCAGTAATGATTGCAAACCTAGAAACAACTGCTATTTATTTGCAATTTACTGTGTAGAAGGCCAAAGATGTTTATGCAACTGAGCTGAAGATGTAGGTGAAGGACGTGCTTCATTAATAAGAGACAGAAGAGTCTGTGGTATAAGAAGGGAGCATTCATGAGGCAAGCTATTAACAGAAACAAATACGGCCTTATATAAAACTGCAACTATACATAGCAAGTGAAATTACAAGTACACAGTTAATTAAATGAGGAAATGCATAACTGTAAAATAAAATGTGAGTAAAACAAAAAGGCAAAAATAAGAAACAAAACAAGAATGTTTCATAATCACAATGGAAACAAGAATGACATACAAAAATATTTTGCATTTGAAATTCAAACTTCAAGCAAATAAAAGACAAGTATGTTCACAAGAAGTTGCATTTTGTTGAACAGAAAAATGAAAATTAATTGTACCAATCAGTAGCTCTGATGGGTGTTGATTATGTGAAAACATTTGATACTGTGAAGTTTGAAAATGCATCAAAGGTGCTGAGAGAGAGTTTTGGCAAGAAATGCTAAAAAATATACAAAACTATTGACTTTAAGCTGTGTACGGGTATAGTCCAATATTTTGTTTGAAGCTACTTTTGAAGCATGTAAGTTTAAATGGGTCAAGAGAGAGCTCTGCGTGTATTGTTATTATATTGTGGGCACCAAGTAAAGCCATTTGATCAAAAGCAACTGACATGCGAATACAAAAATAAGATAAATAACATCTTGTTTCAAATTGCAGCACTCAAAGAAGCCAACTTACCTAAAACTATTCTTCATTTTGTTTTTGAGCAGCTAGGAAATGCAAACATGAATTTGAAACATAAAAGCAAAGAATACTTGTGCACCCAAACAGCTACACAGCTGCAGAGACATCTAGGATACAATACAAAGGCACAGTGATATTCTCTTGACTATGTTTATTTATTTACAGACATAAAAAGGTTTTCCAGAAAGTATCATATAAAAATAAATCCTAATGTTATGGCAGAAATACATGCTCCAGGAAAGCTGCCATTAGCTCTCAAGTAGAACTGAGCATGAAATGAAGTGATTTGAAGGACTGGGTGTCTGTAAGAAATAAAAAGAGCCAGAAAGAGTAGGTGAATAACATGGTTACTGTTGCAAAATGAGACAAAATTTCCAGTTCTTGTGATGTACAAGATTCTAATAAAGTGAGTAAACTAAGGTATTGTCAATTGATTACTGCTGAAGAAGAGATGACAATGATGCCAAATGGTAAGCCCTTTTCAGTACTATATGCAAACTGGGGATCCTGGCAAAAAATAAATAAATAAATCAAACAAAAAACTATATGAAGAAAGATTCAAATTGTATACATTTCATGTATTACTAAAAAGTATTAATTCCTTAGACTTCTCTCTCTCTTTTCCTTTTTGGTTTCTCCCAAATCTCATTCTTACCATCCCAGCCCCCCATTACCCAAGGTTCATGCTGGGTCTTCCTGTTACTTTCCAACCCCCTGGATTTACTCTGTATTTCCTGGGGCCGGTCATGGATTCTTAGGATGTCCTCTGAGCTTGTGTCATCTCTGTTTCTCCCAGGAGGAGGATTTTTGTTTATGACCCACCAACTCCATTTCCCGATTCCCCCCTCCCATGCTCATTGATTATGGCTGAGGGCAACTCTGTTCCTTGTCCATGCTTTCCCATAAAGAGAATATCAGTGAGCACCTTCCCAGCTGGGATGGGCATGACCATCACTTCCCTGCTGTTCTAGCAGTCACCCAACCTGCTAATTGAGCCCAGGTCAGCTGAGTCATAGGGCTTTATCCCTCTATACTACCGCACTGGCCTCCTTAGAATTCTCTTGGTATTTCATCAGAAACAGATGTCTTCCACATAGCTGCCACATACTAACTTAAAGCTTTGAAGGTGTTGTGCATGTGATGCCCCACCAGTGGACCGGTAATCAAGAAGCCTCAATCTTCACCACTGGCAACAGTGGGGGATGTAGACTAAGAGGATGACAAGTACACACACAGTATGTCCAGATGCAGCTCTTTGCATCAAGTGCAATTTCTCATAAGAGAACACAGAGACTACAGTCAGTCCGGGGCTGGTTTCTGCTTCTTTCTCCAGATCCCTAATAAGACTCCACACTGGCACAGCTATAGATTTGAGTCCTTAGCCAGGGTTCCAAGCCAAGTCCTCCAACACTGTATCTGTCCAACCAGTACTTTGTGTCCCTGCCCAAGTAGCTGACACTCACACACACACTCTTGGAGATTTGTTTTACACATATACACACCTGGAAAAGGATGGCACAGGTTTACTAGCTATGACCCCTTCTGCCCAGACTATAAGGTAGTTTTAACTGCCACCAGCCAGCTCCTTATCAACTAAGTTAAGACCCTTAAAAAGGGGTGTCCAATCTTACTGTGCAATGTTACTATTAATAAAAAGAGTAGTTTGACCAACAGCAAGGCTATTAGGAATGGCCTACATAGTGTCACCAAACGAATAAGCAAGTACTCTCAGAACATAAATATCTCTACACAGATCAGCCACAGTGAAAGGTTTAAATATATTTAATAATAAATAATAAAAGAACAAGACAATACTAAATACATATTTACAGTGACATCAGAGTTCAAAATCACAGGAAATATTTAAAACAACATTGCAGGACATTCTCAAGTAAATAAAGAAAAATATCTAAGCTAAGCTTTGCTATATTCCTGACTATATTTAAGATAATTATACTATTCCCTAGTAACTTATTTCATCAGAGCAAGAGAGAAGTGGTTAATGGATCTTCTTTAGTAGTTGTCATCAGGTCAAAGACAAAATACAGAATGCTGTGTCTCTCTAAGATACTTCTTAAATTAATATCTCAAATATTACTGCAGGGATAGCTTGCAGACTGACATCATTTCTTGTCATGACTCTATCCCAACTGAAACCCATAATGCTGGAAGCTAGCAGAATTTAGCATCTACCACTGAAAATACAAAGACAAGAGCTTTTCCACAGATCTTTGGCAAATGCTGGAAGTCATAAAACAATAAAACACTTCCACATCTCAAGCCCAGTAATTATTTCTCATTAAAGACAGCACAGATAGCTCCCTAGTATAGACATTGTGTCTCTTGCTGTCATAAAGTAATTTAATTTCAGCTATTTTTCTAAGTTTTGCTGGACCGACGTTAACCTCCTATGTTCCAGTTTCCACTCTTAAAATATTTATATTTAAACAGTTACAATAGTATATATACATTTCTGTTCTCTTCCAGCAGGGCACACTGTGGAAACATCTTTAAGCTCAGTACTTTACAAAATACCTTTTTAACACACCTGTCTGAACAAACAAATTTGATATACACATGACATACAGTTTTAATACAGATGTTGCACAAACATCTTATATGAATCATGTTGATATCCACAAATTACATATAATTCTTTACAAAATTCCAGATAGCTGTGCTGGCAGTATCTCCCTTTGTCACACTTCTTTCCCTCCTCGAAGACTCAAACTAGTTTTTCAAGTGACCCTTGAGAAATGTTGCTTCATAGGAATGAGCCTATCTGGGAATATATTACCCCATTCCCAGTCTTGAGATTCCAGCTGTCTTGGCATTGCTGACCCCATTACAGTTTTGCCTGTCAAATCATATGCCTGGAACCCTGGACTCCACCATAGTAATTTGGGATTGTGCTGACTGGCTCCCTGTAGCCACAGACCCCCCTCAGACTCCTCCTTCCTTCTACTGCAAATACTTAGCACCAGGTCCTCCCTATCACAGAAAGGTTTCACGGTGTTAACATGGTACAGTTTGTGCCCCTGCCTTTTGCCTAGCATTTCTGCCATTTAATTAACTTCACTGACCTTCCTTATCACTTTGAAGGGCCCCTTCCAAGCTGCCTGCAGCTTGCTGTGTCTGAAAGCAATGAGAACCATAACCTGCTGCCACACAGTATACTCTCTAACTCAAGCATTCCAGTCATACCAGACCCTTTTCTGCTGTTGAGCTTCTGCCCGGTTCTCCCAAGTCAAGCCCATGAGTTCCATGAGCCTTGTCCTAAGGGTTAAGAAATTTGCCACAACAGAATCCTTGTGGGATTCACACTCACCCTCCAACTCATCACAAATCAAATCTAGAGGGCCTTTCACCTATGTCCATACAGCAATTCAAAGGGTGAAAATTTTAGGATTCATGTGGCACCTCCTTGTAAGCAAACAACAGATGGGGCAGGTATTTGTCCAACTCCCTTGTAAACCGGTTTGCAAATGTCCATAGCATGGTGTTTAGTATAAAGTTTAATGTGTCCATCAGACCATTAGTCTGTGGGTGCTAGGAGATGGTCTTTAGTTGCTTCACCCCACAGCAGTTTCACAGACAAGCCAGCAGATCTGACATGAAATTGACACCTCTGTCAGTCAGTATTTCTTTTGGGAAACCTACCCTGCTTAAAATCAAACAAAGCATTTGCCACCTTTTTGGCCTAAATTGAGGACAGGGCCACCACCTCAGGGTATCTGGTAGTATAATCTACTACCACTAAGATATACTTCTTCCCTATGGATCTTGGGGTACTCAGAGGCCCCACAATATCCATAGCTACCCTCTAAAATGGATCTTCGATCACAGGCAAATGCATCAAAGGAGCCTTGACCTGTAATTTGGGGTAGTGCTGATTGGTACCCTGTAGCCACAGATCGCCCTCAGACTCCTCCTGCCTTCTACTGCAAATACTTAGCACCAGGTCCTCCCTATCATGGTAAGGTTTCATGGTGTTAACATGGTACAGTTTGTGCCCCTGATTCTTGCCTAGAATTTCTACCATATAGTAAACATCACTGACCTTCCTTATCACGTTGAAGGGTCCCTCCCAAGCTGCCTGCATCTTGCTGTGTCTGACAGGAATGAGAACCATAACCTGCTGCCACACAGCATACTCTCTAGCTCAAGCATTCCTATCATACCAGACCTTTTTCTGCTGTTGAGCTTCTGCCCTGTTCTCCTGAGTCAAGCCCATGAGTTCCATGAGCCTTGTCCTGAGGGTTAGGATATGTGCCACAACAGATTCCTTGTGGGATTTACACTCACCCTCCAACTCATCGCAGTTCATATCTAGAGGTCCCTTCACCTATGCCCATACATTAACTCAAAGTGTGAACAATCTAGGATTCATGTGGCACCTTCCTGTAAGCAGACAACAGATATGGGCAGATATTTGTCCCAGTCCCTCTTAAACTGGTCTGCAAATGTCCATAGCATGGTCTTTAGTGTAAAGTTTAACCTGTCCACCAGACAATTAGTGTGGGGATGATAGGAGATAGTCTTTAGGTGCTTCATCCCACAGTGCTTCCACAGACAAGCCAGCAGGTCTGACATGAAATTGGCACCTCTGTCAGTCAGTATTTCTTTTGGGAAACCTACCCTGCTTAAAACCTCTAACAAAGCATTTGCCACCTTTTTGGTCTAAATTGATGACAGGGCCACCACCTCAGGGTATCTGGTAGCATAATCTACTTCCACTAGGATGTACTTCTTTCCTGTGGACCTTGGGGTACTCAGAGGACTCACAATAACCATAGCTACCCTCTGAAATATCTCTTTGATCACAGGCAAAGGCATCAAAGGAGGCTTGACCTTGTCTCCTGCCTTACCTACTTTTTGGCACTGCTCACAGGTCCTGCAGTGCCCGGTTACATTCCTGGAAATCACAGGCCAATAAAAGTTCTGCATAATATGTCTCTTGGTACACTTTTTGTCCATATGACCTGCAAAGGAATGTCATGGGCTATGGCTAGAAGTGCCAGATGGTAGGATCTTGGCACTATCAAATGCTGTATTTTCTCACCTTCTAGCCCTCCCTCACAGTAACACTTTGTCCCAGTGTACAGATTCTCCCTTTCCTTGAGAATCAGTTGGCTCACTGGCTATCTCCCTCACGCCTTGCAATGTAGGGTCTGAGAGCTGAGCCTGTCTCAACTCTCTCTTTGTATCCCTTCTCAGCTCCCCTTCCACAGGAAGTCTAGTATCCTCTGACAGCAGTGGCTCGCTGTCAGCCTGGGTGCTACTACTAACCTCTTACCTTGCAGTCATTCTGTCCAAGGGAGCATCAGTACCGACAAGCAGCTGTGTCTCACCTTCAGTCTTACTGCTACAGAGTTGCTACCTCCCTGAAGTAGTCATCTCACCAGTCCTGGCTTCAAGTGTGAGGTCTTTCTGTGCCCCCACCCCCCAAGGCTACCAGACCCACATGTTCATCTCCAAGCTTGACTGCATGTAACTGCATGCACACAAGGTACTGCATTATCAAAATCATTCCCTATCAGGACATTTGCAGGGATATCCTCAAACACACCTACTTGCTTGCTTCCTTTTCCACCCTCCCACTTAAGGTGAACCCTAGCCAAGGGTATTTGGAATGGGGTCCCTGCTAAAGCTCTGACTGGAGTAGGCTGCCCAAGCAAGTAGCGCTCCTCCTTAACCATTGCAAGCTTCACAATAGTTAGGTCAGAGGCTGTGTCTCACTTAGCAGTGGCCTGTTTCTCATCTACTAAGATAGGGTATAATCTCTTGTGGTAGTTTGGTACCTTTGTTATCTCCAGACAACTTACTGCTGGCATTCTGTCATTACCATTTATTGCATTTCCCACCTTTTATTCTTCACCTTGCCTCCGTGGACATCTATATTCTACATGGCCCCACTGGTTGAATATAAAACATTTAAGTCTTGATCCTGGTCACATACCTGAACTACGGTCTTCCCTTGCTACCGGCAGACTCTGTTGGGGAAGTTTAGGCTGCCCATCATGGGTTCTCTTAGACCCATGAGCAGCACTGGGTATCCCTTTCCTGTGCAGTGATGCCCTGCTTGCTAAGTATAGGTCTCCCTTTTTGCCAGACTCATCTGCGGTATTACATTCCCTATCTGCTAACCAGATTCTCATGTCCTCAGGCAAAGTGCTAAGGACTTGTTCCCTCACAAAAAAGCCTGCCATCTCTTCAAAAGTGGCGACCTGACACCCACTCGCTCATCTATGAAAATAAGTGCTTAATTCAACAAAATATTCACACACACTTTCATCTGCCTTGTGTCTATGCTCATGAAACTTTTTTTCTATAAGCTTTAGGTGTTAACTTAAAACACTCTAATAAACATTTTTTTAACAGTATTATAATTTATGCAATCAGTATCAGACAATTTACAACTAGAAGTTATAGCTTTACCATGGAGTAAGGGGGGTAGGAACTGTACTGCTTACATACCCTTTCAAGCATATGAATAAAACTATCAAAATTATCACCCTCTGTAAATTGTGGAAGAAATTTACTAACCCTTGCTGTTTCTTGGGTTCGGCTACTCCCTTCCCTATTTCCTCCATGACCATGGTGAAGAGTCAAGCATCTCATTTTCATGCTGCCTCTGCCTCTAATTTTCTTCATCTTCAAGACTTCTCAGTCTCTCTGCTGATTCTAATGCCATCTGTTTCTCCTTTTCTTCAGCCTCCAAATGCCACGGTCTCTCTGCTGTTTCTAGTTCTAACTGATTGGCATTCAGTTCAAGTCTCTTTAACTCCAGACTGATTTTTAAGTCTTCTGAGGCAAATTTGAACTGTCCATTTTCTGAGAGTCGTACATCTCCAAGGCCAGTCTGGTTGTCCTCCTTGTTGCTGGTCTGTGATGCAGCTGTGATTAGCACTGCAATCATTTCTGCTTTAGTCAGGTTGGCATGCACCAGTCCTTTGACTTGGCACACCTCAGCCAACTGGCCCCTTGTCAGCTTGCCATAATCCTCTGCTGACATCCTTGCCTGCTCTCCCTGACTAACTAAGTTAACAAAAAGATAAATAAAACTATTGTGACATGGAACTCTGAATGTCCACCGTGTAGCTGCTTGACAGTACAAACACTTTCTTTAGTGATCATTGTTTACAGGCTACAGGATATCAATATCTACACCACTGAATCCCAATAGGTGATGTACTGCCAGCCAATATATGTAATGCCACACCACTGGACCAGTAATCAAGGAGCCTGAATCCTCACCACTGGCACCAGTGGGGGACGTACACTGGGACGATGACAAGCACACACACACAATATTTCCAGATGCAGCTCTCTGCATCAAGTGCAGTTTCCCTTAAGAGCACACAGAGACCACAGTCAGTCTGGGGCTGGTTTCTGCCTCTTTCTCCAGATCCTCAGTAAGACCTTCCACTGGCACAGCTATAGAGTTGAGTCCTTAGCCAGGGTTCCAAGCCAAGTCCTCCAACACCCTCTCTCTCTTTCCGTCCAACCAGTGTTTCACATCCCTGCCCAAGTAGCTGACACACACACTTTTGGAGATTTGTTTTACAGACAGACAGACACACACACACACACACACACACACACACACACACACACACACACACACACACACACACATAAACTCCTGGCATAGGCTGGCACAGATTTACTATCTATGACCCCTTCTGCCCAGACTGTAAGGTAGTTTTCACTGCCACTAGCCAGCTCCTTATCAGCTACTTTAAGGCCCTTAACAAAGGGTGTCCAGTCTCACTGTGTAATGTTACTTTTAATACAAAGGGTAGTTTGACCAAGAGCAAGGCTATTAGGAGTGGCCTACACTGTGTCACCAAATAAATATGCAAGTACTAAATATCTCTACACAGATCAGCCACAATAAAAAGTTTAAATGTATTTAATAATAAATAATAAAGAAAAAGACAATACTAAATATTTATTTACAGTGACATCAGAGTTCAAAATTGCAGGAAATATTTAAAACAACATCGCAGGACAGTCTCAAATACTGTGGATATATCTTTAAGCTCAGTACTTTGCAAAATACCTTTTTTTAGCGCACGTCTGTACAAACAAGTTTGATATACACATGACAAACAGTTCTAATACAGTTGTAATACGAGCACCTTATATGAGTCATGTTGATATCAACAAATGGCATATAATTGTTTATAGAATTCCAGATAACTGTGCTGGCAGAATCTCCCTTTGTCACAGTGCATATAAAGAATGATCAATTATTTTGAGGTAATACAAAAAAAGCATGGCAACAGACTGATAATAGGTGCTGTATGGACTAAGCATAAGATCAAGTCAGATAAGAGCAACTATAAAATAACAGTGACAAGTCTAAAATAAAGGAATTGTATTCTTATATCAAATGAATGGACCCCGATACAGGCAAAATCAGACTAAGTGTGCACATGGCAAAGCCAGAAGGCAAAACAACATTACAGATTTTTTTTTAATGAATAGAATCATGTAAAGTTTTTATATAATGTGTATCAGACAATCATGACTCTAAGAAACTATTAGCTTAAGATTTATAATGAGAAACAATGAAAAAGAGAAGAGTTCTGAATTGTCAAGACACTAATTAAAAAAAATCCAGCATTAAGCTATTTGTTTGTGTCTTTCGGCTTTTCCCAGTTAGGGGTCGCCACAGGAGAACTCCGGTCCGCTAATGATAGGCAGTTGATTTTTATGTACCCACTTTCCGGGCCTGACGCACAACCTTCAATGAAGGTACGCCCATTCACGCATGTCTCCACGCAGAAGACACTCTAGCTGAGAATCGAAACGGACAGTGTCTTACTGTGAGGCGACAACGCTACCGCAGCACCACCACCATGGGTAGCATTAAGCTATAATGATGGGAATTAATTAGTTGTGTAGCATGTAAAGACCAGTCAGAATGGTAAAGAGGTTGAAATGCTATGACAAATAAGCTAGTTCCCAATGGGTCTAGGGCATTTACAGATGCCAAAAAAAGAAATATGGTCAAATAGAAAAGGCACTTTTAACAAAAGTGCATGGATATGAAAAATTCCATCAATCTGGTAAAATCAAATAGGAAAGGAACTGCTAGCAATGGTGTCCAGATGTTAAAAATTCCATGGATGTATGTACTATAGAAATGTTCATGTGGAAACAGGCAGTTAACCTTTGCAAAGCATATTTAAAAATTCTTTGTGCAAGATGTACCTCTGAAATCACACAGATCTTTAGTAACTTGGTGACATATGACTGAGAAGTGAAAAGACCAGGCAAAGAGATACGTAATGATAATATTTTGAGTAGAGCATATGTGACACAAAGGAATTAAGAACTGTAAGTCTAACTAGAGATTGTTTGCTTAACACCACTCGTAGCAATGACAGAAGAAGAGATGTAGTGACAATGACTTACTTATAAATGCAGCTACTATGAGAAGTTATGATGTGAAACTACCCCAGGCAAAAATCATCAGTAAAGAAAGACATTCAGTCTTGTTTTTCTTTTGGGGAAGAAATACATTATGTCAAAAACTTTAAAGCTCACAAAATAATAGTGCTCAGTCAAATGTGTAGACAGATGTTTCAGAGGATACATGTCTGGGAGCAGTAAACAGCAAAAGATATAATGAACTGACAAGAAATGTTAATAAAAATAGAGCAATTAATACTGAGTTATGCCATGTATTTTATTATGCACACCGTAACAGCAGTCCAGAAGAAGAGCTGTTAATTGATATGCTCCGTGCCTGTGATTGTCCTGTTACTTAAGAGCATCTTCTTCCATGGAGCACAGTAGGAAGAGACTTATTTAACTTTATATAATCCAGCTACCTCATATATCCTCATTATTATTCCATGTTCCCAAAATAATCAAAGTAGCAAACGCAAGCTGAAATGCATTTAACACACCCAAGTCTATATTCTTCTGACAATGGATAACTGATGTTGGTCCATTATTCAAAAGTCTGGAATTCCAAAAATCTGTACATAAGTGGCAGAGTCAGACATACATCAACCAGTCTACATTATCTGACCAAATGGACACGCATAAAGAGCTATCCAAACCCTGAAAAAATGTCATGTGAAAGAGCAGTACCACACAGGGTGAGGACTGTTTTCTTGTAATTTTGTAATATAGGACTACTCCATTACAGGGACTCAGTCTCTCACCATTTCACTTGTTAACAGGTACTGTGTTGAAAACCACATTACCTACTTCAACTGCATTATTTATTTCTGAAAAACAAATTAAGATAAATTAAATTCTGGAGAAAAAAATCAGCAAAGACTGAAATATTGTTGTGATAGAGCAGGATGTTCAAATCTAGATAATACAATGTCACAATCCATACCAGTTACCACTATTTGAAATTTAACAGCATGGTATGACAAAAGTTGTAGTTAAATACTCTTTACTTTCTTTTTTTTCAGAACTTAGCAGTATATTGCAAGGATACAGATATATCCCTCTTTTCTAAAACATCCTGACAGATATTGATTCAGCCGTCTATGGACTAATAACCCTGTACTTGTTGCTGTATGTGTGGCTAGGGAATGTGGAAGTTTGTTTTTAGGTCACTGTTTTTGGTATGCTGTCTGCGTAACTCCCCTTGGCAATTTAAATAAATTCTAGCTATACTAGTACATGGGTCTATATTAGAACACCGAACATTCAAAATGTCAAGTGTTCTAAAATCGAACCCTAGCAATCAAAAAAAAAAAACATTGAACATTTGGAACAGCAAATTCTTTCCTAGGGAAAAAATTTGCTGTTCCAAAACACATACACACAACACAAGCACACCAAACAAACAGCAATCCACACACATACACCTAAACTCTAACACCTAACCCTCCACTAAACTATACAAACACCACTAACTATCCACTTACCTTAACCCAAACCCTAACCCTAAGGTCCGTCACTATCGCACAGTCACCTCACCCGCACCCTAACCTTAACTCACCTAACCCGCCCTAACCCACACGCCCACAAAATGGCACACTTACTTGACCTGTGCCCTAACTCTAACTCACCTAACCCACCCTAACCCACATCCACACAATCGCACACTTACCTGAACCCGACCCGTAACTTTCCACCAGAGCACTGAAAATACCGAAGCAACAGAAACAGACAACCAAATAAATTTCCCTAGGAAAGGATTTGGTTTCCTGTTACTTCGATATTTTCAGCGCTCGCTGAAAACGGGTCGATATTAGAACACCCGACATTTCAAATGTTCGGTGTTCTACTATAAACCCTAGTACATAGTAGATGTAAATATAAACTAATGCTTAGTCTGTACACATAAGACATATCTATTCTGAATAGTAGCAATCCAAATCAGGAAAAATGATACTGTACAGTCACTTTGCCCTTTAGTTGAGGGAAGACTCTAACAAATTCCTGAAGAGAGATATATTACACTTTTATTCTTTTTCCTTCAATAGATTTAGTAATTTGTACTAGAAAACAAAAGAATGTCAACATATAAATAACAGAAAATGCTACAGAAACAAGACACCATTGCAGTCTGTAATAGCATGCACAAAAGATTCAACTTTATTTGTGTTCTGCATATAAATGGAGTAATTAAGAGTGAAGGTTTTGTGCACATCCTTTTAACACATAATTCAAAGAGCTTCAACTCAGTCTGAAGAAAATGTATCAGAGCTCACAGGACAATATAATAAAAGGTACCACTTTGTTATCTGAAGTTCAGTTAAGTTTACTATTCTGTGTTATACTGTTCAGTCATCTGAAGTAAGTCAAATCTGAAAATGCATAGGAACAAATAAAGTTGAAATAAATGTGTCCTATTCTTTTTAGTAAGAAACTGGTGATGTAGGTAAACTGCTTAACATGTACTTATCTAGCTCTGGTTTGCTAAAATGATGGTGGGAACATTAAGCTACTTGGGTGTTCTAGCTTCTGCTTACATTGTTATTTAACAAAAATTAGTTCTGAATGCTGAAAATATGTCATTTCAAAAGAAGCATAGAAAGAATGTCACAAATAAAAGTTGAATAAATAAAAATATAAAGTTTGTTTGAAAAAAATGATTTTTTTGCACATGCATGCTTAATTGTGGAGAGCCCATTATTAATTCTTGAGGTGATGCAAGGAATAAAATGTAAGTTGAAGAGTATATTAATTTAAATCTATATTAATTTTTGGCATCATATACAAAAGTATACATTGGAAAAATAAGTAATAATTGAATTTCAGTATTCTACAATTAAGAAAAGGTTTGAATGGGAGAAAAGTTGCTAGGAGGGAATACTGTCTCATTCCAGTTCTTATAAAACTGGGAGAGTAACTTCTCAACTGCAGTTTATGTTGGGGACTTGCTAATAATGGTACTAGAAACTAATATTTATTGAAGACTAAGAAACCAGAAATTGATGGATGAAGGTTCTTTGAAATACATTCCTTTTGTGACTTGCTTGGTTGTGTTGCCTACCTGGACAGAAGGGACTATATGGTTGTGGAAACTATCTGAATTTATAGAGAACGTTCTTTTCCTAGTTTATGTTTTCCTGAGCTTATGGAAAGTAAATCTAGAAACCAAGGTCTGGGCTTAAAATGAACATTGACTGTAAGTGCTACATTTCCTAAGTGTTCACCAGTGTACAAGTATCTGTTTATATGTTCATAGTTTTATATGTGATTACTAAGCTAACATTCTCAGGGGGTCTTTTTAAGCCTAGCCATGCTTTCCAAATGTATCTGACAAGTTTTGATACTCTAGGGGTTATTTCAAGGGGTATATGTAGGTTTGCGCATGGGTGGTCAAGTATTTACAGTCTGCCTCTGTCTAACAGAGACATAGGTGCCAGACAAGGCATAAATTTCAGAATCTCCAGCCACTGCTCCAGGTTATTCTTCAATTGAGTTAGGGAAAAACTCTGCTTCACATGGATGGGAAGCCTGCATCAGAGAAGGGGTGCTCTCTGAGAAATATACCTGTCCCCTCAACATGTCCTACTTATGCTGCAGATGAAGCTTAGGTTCCCTAGAATGGATAATTCTGATGATATGTGTTTTGCAGATGTGCAGTAGGTCTATCAAAGTGGAATCAGAGGATGCTTTGTAGGCCCGGCATAGATCATCTCTCAGCAGCCTATAGGAGACAGAGTACAGGAATAGGGCTTTCAGGCGGTCCATGAAGGACATGTTGTTTATGCTTTGCATTCATTTTATAAAGAACCATTGTGGATGCACCAGTTCTTGCATATGCCTGTTCAGGTTCACATCGAAGGAGGCATTGTACTCAGTGACTGGTCTGATGAGCACCTACATACTATACTCTTGCTTATAAGTTCTGCAATACAGAATGATTTATTGACTACCATAGGCACATTCATATGTTCATAGGTTCATACTAGGCTATCTGCCCTAGGGCATTTATAAGCCTAGCCAGAGTGTGTTTGGCTTTCGCCACCCATTTTAAATTAATTTTGCTATGCCCTTTTTCGAGGTTAGTATACTGTGCCTCTGTCTAACAGTGACACAGAAGTGATACCTGGGGTAAACCTACGATCTCCCATCCACTCATCAAGATTCCTCTTGAAGAGAGTCAATGATGGACTCTGCCTAACCTGGACTGGGATTTTATTCCAGAGTGAAGGGAGCCTCTGGGTTATGAATCTGTCCCTCCAGCATGTCCTATTTATTTCAGTGCTGAGGTTCAAGTCTCGAGCTGTAGCTCGATGGGATTTGGATTTTCTGAGGTGTAGCATGTCCATTAATTCCGGGTTGAACATGGCTTTATATGTCAGGCACAGATCGCCTCTGAGCAGGCAGTATGCCACTGAGTAGAGCTGGAGTATCTTTAACCGGGCAGCATATGGCATCTGTTTGAGCCATTTGATCCTCCTGGTGAGGTACTTTTGGGGTCTTTCCAGTTGCTGCAGGTGTCTGGTAAGGTAGATCCCAAAAGGGGCATTGTACTCAATTATGGGCCTGATGAGGGATGAGTAAAGAGGCACGATGACCTCCCCTGATGGTTAAAGGTCAGGTTACTGTCTACATGCATTCCAAAATCCCTGATCACTGGGTCTACTCTTAGGGGAGTATTATCAATGTAGTTGTCTCCAGGGGTAGCTTCTTCCCAAAGAATACTACTATTATGCATTTCTTGCTATTAAGTTTTTAAAACGTGGCTCTGGCATGAGTTATTGGTCTGTGTCGGGCTTTCATGCTGGGAACTTATGTCTTTGAGGAATTCTATGACTGTGTCTAGTTTGTAATCATATGCAAACTTGATCAACCAGAGGCCATTAATGGCCTTGACGTCAGAGAAGTACATGCCAAAAAAGAGCTGCCCCAGCACCGAGGAACTCAAGTAGTGACTGACCTTTTTCTAGAGGTACACTACCCAATCCTAACTTATTGGGTCCTATCTATGAGCTAGCTATCCAGTTGATAACATGGGGGTTACACCTAATTTCATGAGGTTGTCTATAATGCCCAGCTGGGGTATTGTGTCAAACGTTTTTGCCAGGTTAAGGTAGGCAGTATGCATAATTTGTCCATTGTCCATTGTTTTGCTGACCTTCTTAAAAAAGTACACCAGATTGACTAGGCATGACCTGTCCTTGACTAAACTCCTGTGGGTTGCATCTAGTGTCTGAAGGGTTCTTATGTCATTGTTTATCATTTATATGATAATTCTTTCCATGGAGTTGCATATGAAACTAATCAGACTTATGGGTGTGTAGTTACCTATGTTCATAGACGGTCCATCCCTATGCAGAGACAAGATAGTTGCTGTCCTAAAGTCATTTGGCATGAAGCATTATTGGAGTCTTTGATTAAACAGTGATTCTAGTAGTTCTGATAAGCCATATGTCAGTGCTTGTCACTTATCTTGTACATCTTAATAAGACGAAGAGGCTCTGGTGTTCATTTAAGTAGTTTATTACATACAAACACATCAGGATGGATGGCAGGAACATTAAACTTAAATGAACTAACTAACTGACTGACTACTACACATATGCATGCTTTCACTCTGGCTGCTCATTCAAAATGGCATTCTTGCTTGCACTTGCTCAGTACTTATAGGTTCATAGGTTCATAGGTAGGTACTAGGCTATCGGCCCTGGGGCCTATACAAGCCCAGCCAAAAAGGTACCTTGGCTTTTGCCACCCAAGAAAATTATTTTCCTGTGCCACTGTCGAGCAGAGCCACAGAGGTGATCCGCGGGGTGAATTTCCTATTTCCCATCCAATCATCAAGATTTTTCTTGAAGAGTGCTAATGAGGAGCTTTGTTTGATATAGATAGGTAGTTTATTCCAGAGTATGGGAAGTCTCTGGAACAGGAATCTATCCCTCCTGCATGTTCTGTTTATTGTGGTGACAAGGTTTCAGTCCCTAGAGTGTGTTGCTCGGAGGGATTGAGATTTCTTTAAGTGGAGCATGTCCAACAGCTGTGGGTTTGACATAGCTTTGTGTAGGCGATATGCAATGGAGTAAAGCTGGAGTTTTTTGAGACGGTCTGCGTAGGGCATCTGCTTGAGGCCGGTAATCCTCTTTGTCAGGTATTTCTGCAGCCTTTCCAGTTGTTGTAGATGTCTTGTGAGGTACATACCAAAAGGGGCGTTGTACTCTATAATGGGTCTAATGAGTGATGAGTAGAGGGGAACAATGACCTCTTTTTTTCTGGATGAGAAACCTTTTGTGATGAGGTGTGTCATGTAGAAGGATTTCCTGACTACTGTGGCGATGTGATTATCAAAGGAGAGACTACTGTCCACTTGTGTCCCAAGGTCTCTAATCACACTTTCGGTGTTAAGTATACTACCGCCTATGTTGTAGTTCATGGGTACAGAGTTTTTACCAAAGGGGATGACAATGCACTTTTTGGCATTGAGCTTGAGGCCATGGCTTTGACACCAGGCAGCTGTCTCAGTGAGGCTCTTTTGTAGGATGTCCATATCATTAGGAGTTTCGATTATGGCTCCTAGTTTGCAGTCATCTGCGAACTTCGTTAGCAAAAGACCTTCTGTGTTAGCCTGTACTTCAGAGAAGTAGATACCAAACAGGAGAGGACCCAGGACTGAACCCTGTGGTACTCCACTTGTCACTGGTCTGAAGTCTGATTTGGAGTCTGCTACTTTCACAGTGTGGGTTCTGTCAGTGAGCCAGTTGGCAACCCATCTTGTGACATAGGGATTTATACCTAGTTTAGTGAGTTTATCTATAATTCCAGAGTGGGGAATGGTGTCAAAAGCCTTGGCAAGATGTAGATAGGCTGTGTGAACCACCTTACCCTTGTCTACGGCTTTGGTAACTGCTTCAAATAAGTCTATCAGGTTTAGGAGACATGATCTGCCTTTTACAAACCCGAACTGGGTGGGATCCAGAGTTTGGAGATTACCAATGTCTTTGTTTATAAGTTCCACAATGATACGTTCCATGGCCTTGCAGACCAGGCTCATCAAGCTAATGGGGTGGTAGTTCCCGGGGTCCGTGGTGGCTCCCCCCTTGTGGAGTGGGATAACCATTGCTGTGCGCCATTCAGCAGGCAAAAATCCTGAGGTGAGGCTATGACTGAACATGGTACTTAGGTGGGGTGCCAGTTTATTCTGTAGTTCATGTAGAACGCAGCCTGGGATGTTGTCTGGTCCCATGGATGCTGTGTTCTTGGCTTAGGAGAGTGTGTTTTTTACCTGTGCAGCCGTGATTACAGGAACTTTGCATTCTTCTGGTATAGAGATGGGCTCTTTAGGGGGTGAGAGGGGGGTAAGGTTAGCACTGAACTTATCTGCCAGGATGTTGGCAATATCAGTTGGGTCTGTATATTTAGTGCCATTGTGCTGTAACTCAGAGCAGATCTGAGTGTTGCCATTGAGATTCTTGACATAGATGTAGAATGCTTTGTAGTTGTCTTTAGAATCAGTGGTGATTTTGTTTTCGTAACTAGCTTTGGAGGATTTTATCAGGGATCGCAGCTTCTTACTGAGGCTGACCAGGGAGCTCCTCCACTCGTGGGATTTTACTCTCTTTTGCAAGAGTTTCTTCCTTCTGTTGTACAGTTTGTTTATGGCAGGGGGACCACCAGATTGGCTTCCTTTTTTTGGAGGATAGCATCTTGGTTCTTTTTGGGATAGCACGATCCATGCACTCATGTAAGTGCTTATAAAGTGCAATTGTGTAGGATTCAGTAGTCGTAACTGTGTTGTCCATCTGCATGGGTGTCATGAAGTTCACCACTTCTGTCTTAAGAAGCATGAAGTTGGCTTTGGAGAAATTTTTTACCATGGTTTCCTTCATGGGGGGGGGGGGGGGTGGAGGCAGGATGTGGATATCTAGGGTAATTAGCTTATGGTTGGATTGGACCAATGAGGCATTGACTTCAGGTGTGGAACACCGGTCACTCATATTGGTAATGACTAGATCTAGGATATTGTTGCCCCTGGTGGGAGTGTGGATAAGTTGATCCAGGGCATTGGAGTTTATGAATTCCAGAAAGCGTTGAGCGAATGAGTTGGTACATAAGAAGTTTTCCCAGTTAATGGTGGGGTAGTTGAAATCGCCCATTATTAGGGTGTTTGGTTGAACCCTAATATTTTCCAGTACATCAAGAAAAGAGGAGTGGGAATCCTGGGGCATGGTGGGTGATCTGTAGCAAGCTACAATTTGGATTGCAGTTTTGCCCAGAGTTAGTTGCACTTGGATAACATTGGCTGCATTATGCTGAGCAACTAGCCTGGAGGTGTGGATATCCTTAATGAATATGGACACACTTCTGCCTTTGGTGTTCCGGTCCAGGTTACCTGGTCAGAAAGTGTGGTATAGGTTCATAGGTTCATAGGTTCATACTAGGCTATCTGCCCTAGGGCATTTATAAGCCTAGCCAGAGTGTGTTTGGCTTTCGCCACCCATTTTAAATTAATTTTGCTATGCCCTTTTTCGAGGTTAGTATACTGTGCCTCTGTCTAACAGTGGCACAGAAGTGATACCCGGGGTAAATCTACGATCTCCCATCCACTCATCAAGATTCCTCTTGAAGAGAGTCAATGAGGGACTCTGCCTAACCTGGACTGGGATTTTATTCCAGAGTGAAAGGAGCCTCTGGGTTATGAATCTGTCCCTCCAGCATGTCCTATTTATTTCAGTGCTGAGGTTCAAGTCAGGTGCAGCATGTCCATTAATTCCGGGTTGGACATGGCTTTATATGTCAGGCACAGATCGCCTCTAAGCAGGCGGTATGCCACTGAGTAGAGCTGGAGTTTCTTTAACCGGGCAGCATATGGCATCTGTTTGAGCCCTATGATCCTCTTGTGAGGTACTTTTGGGGTCTTTCCAGTTGCTGCAGGTGTCTGGTAAGGTACATCCCAAAAGGGGCATTGTACTCAATTATGGGCCTGATGAGGGATAAGTAAAGAGGCACGATGACCTCCCCTGATCTAGATGTGAATCCCTTCATGATTAGGTGGGCTATATAAAATGTTTTTCTAACCACTTTGGCCACGTGGTTGTCAAATGAGAGATTGCTATCAACTTGGTTCCCCAAGTCCCTAATTACTTTTTCTGTACTTAATGGATTACCACCTATGTGGTAATTTGTGGGCACTTTGTTTTTGCCAAAGGGGATGGCTATACACTTTTTGGCATTTAGCTTGAGGCCATGGCTCTGGCACTAGTTGTCTGTTTCTATGAGGCCCTTTTGGAGGATGCTTGTGTCGGCTGGAGAGTCGATTATGGCGCCCAGTTTGCAGTCATCTGCGAACTTGGTCAGCCACAGTCCTTCCGTGTTGGCCTGTACCTCTGAGAAATATATACCGAACAAGAGAAGTCCCAGGACTGAGCCTTGTGGGACACCACTTGTAACTGGTTTGGAGTCTGACATGGCTCCAGCAATTCTAACCATGTGGGTTCTGTCCTTGAGCCAGTTTGCAATCCATCTAGTGACATAGGGGTTTATATTTAAGCTGGTGAGCTTTTCTATAATGCCCGAGTGGGGTATTGTATCGAAGGCTTTTGCGAGGTCCAGGTAGGCTGTGTGGACCACCTTCCCCTCGTCAATGGCCTTGGTGACTGTTTCAAAGAAATCAACCAGGTTTAAGAGTCAGGATCTGCCCTTAACAAAGCCGAACTGGGTAGGATCCAGTGTCTGTAGGTCCCCAATATCTTTATTTATGAGATCCATGATGATCATTTCCATAGCTTTGCAGACCAAGCTAGTCAGGCTTATGGGACGATAGTTTCCAGGATCCATTGAGGCACCACCTTTATGGAGAGGGACCACTGTTGCTGTACACCACTCTTTGGGCACATATCCTGTAGTAAGGCTGAGATTGAACAGTAGTTTTATGTTTGGGTTTAGCTCTTCTTGGAGTTCATGTAGGACGCAGCCCAGGACACCGTCTGGTCCCACTGATGCTGTGTTTTTTGCTTTGGAGAGGGCGGCTCTTACCTGAGCATCTGAGATGTCAGGGGCAGCACTCTGCTGGGATAGATATTTGCCCTTTGGTGGGAGGGTAGAAGTTTGCGCTGAACCTGTCAGCTAGGATGTTGGCAATGTCTGTGGGCTCAGTGTATTTTTTGTCATTTTGGACTAATTCTGAGCATATCTGGGAATTACCACCCAGGTTCCTAACATAACTAAAGAAAGCCTTGTGATTATCCTTAGTGTCCTGTGCAATTTTTCTCTCGAAGCTGGCCTTAGACAATTTTATGAGTGCCCGTAGTTTTTTGCTAATACTGATCAGTGATGCCTTCCCTTTTTGGGATTTTGCTCTATCATTTAGTAGCTTCCTCCTTCTATTGTATAGTTTGTTTATGGCTGGGGGTCCACCAGACAGGATGTCTGCCATTGGAGGACTGGGTCTTGATTTTATTTGGGATTGCATGATCCATGCATTCCTGAAGGTGTTCATAGAATGCGTTTATAAAGGATTCTGTGGTCTGGGCCGTATTTTCCACAGGCCCGGGGGCTTTGAAGGATTCCACCTCGGTTTTGAGGAGTGTGAAATTTGCTTTAGAGAAGTTTTTCACTGTGGTTTTCTGGGCAGGGGGTGGAGTCAGGATGTGAATATCCAGTGAGATTAGTTTATGGTCTGATCTTACCAGTGAGGGATACACTTCTGGTCTGGAGCATAGAGTCCCCATGTTGGTGATGATCAGGTTCAGTATGTTTTCCCCTCTTGTGGAAGTGGTAACAAGTTGTTCCATAGCATTTGAGTTTATAAATTCTAGGAACCTTTGGGCTAGGGTGTTGGAGCTAGAATAATGCTCCCAGTCTATGTTTGGGTAGTTGAAGTCACCCAATATAATGGTATTTGGAGAGACCTTCATATTTTCCAGTGTTCTCAGGAAGGCCGAGTGGGGTTCCTGTGTTTGGGAGGGTGGTCTGTAGCAGGCTATAAACTGGAAGGTAGTTTTACCCACTGTTAGTTGCACATGGATAGTCTCAGATGCTTCGTGCTTTGCCACCAACCTGGAGGTGTGGGTATCTTTGATGAATATCAATACTCCCCCCTCCTTTTGTGGTTCGGTCCAAGTTTTGGGGCCGAAAAGCATGGTATGAGGTATAACCTGGTAGTGCTGGGGTGCTCTCAGGAGCCCTGAACCAGGTTTCTGTTACTGCACAGATATCGATGTTCTCCATGCTAAGGAGAGTTTCGAGTGCTTGCATCTTGAGGTTTAGACTTCTGGCGTTGAGTAGCATTACTCTTAGTTTCTTATCCCTTGTGATACCTATGGAGGTGGGTTTGTCTTTGAGCCTTGCCTAAAAAGGCACTATGGGGGTAGCAAGAGCCTTTGCCAATATCCGAAGCCCAGGGGTGACAGGTGCAAGCCGTCCCTAGCGAAACATCGTGGCTTGTTGAGCATATCATCCCAAGCTGACAGGCATTGGATCCCCTTTGAATGACACCAGTACTTAAGCCAATTGTTGAAATTGATAATCTTGTCTTCATATTGTGACATCATTCTTGGTGAGGGTAAGATGCTACTCAAGGTCAGGGTCATACCGGCCTGGGCTACATGCTCAGAGAGCTCCTTTATGTCTCTTTTCATGTACTCCAGGGAGGATGCCTCAGGTCATTCACACCAGCATGGACAATGACTGAGTCATATTTGTACTTGCCTTGGAATGACCTGAGTGCTTGTGTTATGTGGCGGATTCTAGCGCCCAACAGGCTGCTCACCATGACCCTCTCCTTGTTCAGCCTGGTGAGCAGGACGTCAGTGTGCCTGACGATAGAGGCACCTATTACAAGTGTATCAGGTGTGTTGTTTAGTCTTAAGGGCTGTGACTGTTCGGCACACTGGCTTTGTGAGATATGTGTTGCACGTGTTTTGTTTTGGGGTAGCGGTTGCTTGGGTGTCTGCTTTGGAGGTCTCTGCTGCTTAGGCAGATCTTTATTTAGAGCCTCGAGTATGTTTTTGTGTGATTATGTGTTTGGTTTGCTGTCGTGGTAGGTCTATGTGAGACTGGAGTTGTAGTGAGTGTGGTTTCCTTCTCCTCCTGACTGGTTATGCCAGTACTGAGTTGAGAGAGCTTAGCCTCCAGTTTGGCTATATGGTTGCATCTCTCACATGTGTTGGAATTTGTTGGGAGGAGGAGAGTTGTCTGTGTACATGAGGCAGTTGTAACATTGCCTCAAGATTCCCAGATTCACCAGCTGGACCGGAGAGGAGATTGACAACTGACCTTTGGACATGCTAGAATAATATTGGGAATTCCTTAATAATTGAAAACAAGGGCCAGTGGGGAGTGAGGGTGTAGTGCTTTTAATTTTTAGTGCTGACATATAATTGCTTTAGTGAGCAAGTGCCAGGTAACTTAAGTGCAATGTGTTACAGGTAACTTAAATGCAAAAACGACAAACAGTAACTTTCTTTCAAGTGAAACAAGGAAATAAGTACAGTAAGCAATGCAGATATCACTAGTGAGCCACAGAACCGCTGAGAAGCCGCGTATTAGGTGGAATTAGTGTTCCAGGGAAATAACAAGCAAACAAACAACAAGCATATAAACAAAGCTAGATTCAGCAGGCCTGGATCTAGTCTATGCTACAGCAAACAAGGTGTACCAATTTCAGTAAGATACAGTTCAAATATTCAGGCACTATAAACCTTTAACCAGAAATTCCCAGCTCAGAAGGGCAGAGTCCAGCCCCTTCTCCCACAAGAGTGCAGACCACGAACCTTCTTAATGTAAAATAACTGGCCTGAAGCCCAAGTGCTTAAACCAGAACTAATACACTTTAAGAATAACAGACACTGGGCTCTCAATCAGCAGTTCCCAACATGATCTGTGTATCTTCACAACAATTGACTTAATTTATTTTGAGCTACTATTTTTGTCAGCTTTGAATTTTAAGCCTTGGATACAACTTGTCTTCATTGAAAGAAAAAAATAAGACTGAAATTCTTTTTTCTTATTCACAATTTTTGTTTAGGCCACTTTTGGATTAAAAGGTTGGGAAATGCTCTAGCTTCTGGGGGCACCGGCTTAATTGAGTTATTTCCTAAATGGTTATTACTGTGCTGTCTTGGTCAAGAAAGTATATTGAAAAGACGTAAGGAAAACTAAAGCTGAACAGCAACATTGAATTTCTTTAATTAATCATCATTTCTGTTCAAGCCATCATTGGGTAAAAAAAAATAAACTTAAAAAGTACTTTAGAGCATATATAAAGTTATGGCTTCTTGAAAAAGCTGAAGAAAAAAGGTAAAATGTGAGGAATGGAAGAAAAAAAAGTATTGTGCATAAGTGGGAAGCCCAACATGGGGGAAACAGAGGGGAAACTCTGGAGGGTGTGTTTTTTTTGGGGGGGGCTGAAACAGTAAGCAGTGCCTAGGGTTCCATTGCACATTAGTTCTCCCCTGTACATAGAGTTGTTGTAATGTATCCTTGTTACACATAAATGCCAGTAACTGTTAAATGTCCCTTTGTGAGATGGGCCAACACAGCGTGGTATGTATGCCTGTTGTAATAAGATCATTGTAGCTACAGGTCAGTTTGTGTGTACTACTCCTAAAAGCCTGCAGCATGAACTAAAAAGATGGATAGAAGTGGTGGCAGTGACAGGGTGATACATAGACTGAAAGTGCCCAGGGGGCCCCCAACTTGACATTTGCTTACACCGGCCCTTCTTACACTGCTGTCAGTAGTACAAGACTGCATTGTGCAGAAATAAATAGTGCATTTAGCTGCTTGTACTAATGCTGACATTAGCAGCATATAGGAAGTATTGCAAAGCATTATGTTGTGTTCATCTGCCTGTATGTACAGTATATTAGTTTTAGTAGACTGCAGGTGAGCAGAACTGAATATATGTAATATACTGACCCAGCTGTTTAGGATGTGGAAACTTATATGGACAGTGACCAAACGTTTGACCAATATGTGTCCATTGTTGTTAGAAAATCTTTCTAATATTGGAGAGCTTATAAACAAATGGATTGTGGCTAAATCTAGGGATATCATTGTCCCCCTTTATTCAGTTCACATTAGACCAGTCATTGAATATCATGTCCTCTTTGGCATGTATCTGTCCAGACACATGCAACCTCTGGAGTGCCCACAGAGATACCTTACTAAAAGGATACAAGGCCCAAAAAACATGTCTTACATGGACCAACTAAAAGCCCTGTCACTGTACTCGGTATCCTACAGACTACTAAGAGGTGACCTGTCTCTGGCATACAAGGCATCCTCTGACTCATTACTGATGGGTTTACTGCACATCAGCAAGTGAAATGGCATGAGAAATACTCAGTCTAGGGATCTAAACCTCTTCTGCAACATCAACAGAATAGTTTGGAGGGACTGCTATATCTCACAGAGGATGCTGTTGCTCTGGAACAGACTCCTCATCCACATAAAACAAAGTTAATCCCTATCCATATTGAACAGCAACTTCGATCTATGGATGGAAAACAGAAAATTTACCCCAGGATTGCCCCCTGTACTACTAATATACAGAGGGAGCTCCTAAATGCTTTATCCTATGCATGTGTCCCCTCAGATTGTCTATGGTTTAATCCCAGTTATTCTCATTAGGGATAATATATATTTATCAACCATGGGATACCCATGGGATGGGTAAGGCCAATCTATAACCAAATGGGATAGGTTAATTTGAGCACAAAAAGGGAAACTGGCTCAGCTTGAAATGGCCCTCAAAGGCAGCTAGCCTAATACATACCTATGAACCTATGAATCCATCAATATTCACTCTGTCTGCCTGAACTTCTGCTGATGTCAGAAGTATATGGTTGTACCATACAGAATCATGTACTGTATCTATCGGCTTGTTCTTGTACTGATACCAGTGGTATAAATAAGGCTGTGCTGGTGAGAACCATGTCTACTATCTGTTTTCATGAACTTTCATTGCTGATTATAGCATATAGTTGTACTGTACTGAGTAATGTATCGCATGTCTTTGCATGAGCTTGGACAGCTGTCAGCAGTTTACCATTGTATTGTACAGAATCACATATTGACCTATGTGTATGGGGTTCCATACACTAAATCGAATTTTCACTAATTCGAAATTGTGCATGGAATGCTCACTGCAGCGAAAGTGCACTTAATCGAAAGTGCACTTACGCGAAGTTCAGTACAACGAACGGGTGTTGTACTGAACTTCCGTGCAGTACTCACGGACCTTAGGGTTAGGGCATGGGTCATAGTAAGGGGATAGCCTTAGGGGCTATCCCCTTACCATGACCCGTGCCCTAACCCTAAGGTCTGTGACGACTGCAGCGCAGTGAAGGACATAGCAATGTCCTCCACTATGGTGTGATAGTCACAAATCTTAGGGTTAGGGCATGGGTTAGGGGAAGGGGATAGCTTTACTAACTATCCCCTTACCCTAACCCGTGCCCTAACCCTAAGGTCCGTGACTATCGTACCATAGTGGAGGACATAGCTGTTTTTTTATGTCCTCCACTGTGCTGCGGTGTTTTCGGTGAAGTGCACTTCGTTAAAGTGAACTTTTGCAGAAGTGAGGCTTCCTATTACAAGTTCGAAGTAGTGAACTTTCATTCTTGTAATAGGTTCATAGATTAGTACTAGGTTAACTGCCCTTGCGAGCCATTTTAAGCCTAGCCAATTATCCCGTGTGAGACTCCAACCCTGCACCTTGTGTTTGTAAGGCAAGCACCTTAACTATTAAGCCACCCTCCCAACCCTTTAAATAGGTTTATAGATTAGTACTAGGCTAACTGCCCTTGCAAGCCATTTTAAGTCTAGCCAATTATCCCCTGTGAGATTCAAACTCTGTACCTTGTGTTTGTAAGGCAAACACCTTAACCATTAGGCATCATCCCAACCCTCCATGGGAGGAATCCATGTGTATGTACTTGCATTTCATATTAGTATAATGCTGTACTGTATAGAACTGAATGTTGTACCTGTTTTCCTGTACAATGTGCTGCTGTCAGTTTATAAGCTTGTGCTATACAGAATTGCAAACCATATCTGTTTGTCTGCACCTTTACTGCTTTCAGTAGTAAAAGCTGTGTCATATAAAAATGAATATCACATCTGTTTGTTCAGTGTACTGTTGTTAGTAGTTTAGGGTTGTACTTTAAAGAACTACATATTGTATCTGTTTGCCTGTACTTGTACTGCTGTCAGACGTTTAAAGTTGCATTCTAGAGAAGCTGAATAGAGCATCTTTCATTCTTATAGGTAACAGAATATAATATCACCTAAATTACACTATATGAAACTTACTGCAGATATGAGTTCTTCAAGCTGTCCTGTCAAAGACAGTATCACTCATATGTTTGCACGTCTGAATGCACTCATAATTGGCATGTCCAGGCTTCCCTGCAGCTACCAGCTTCATAAAACACTCAAGCCACTACTCAAAGTTGGGTTATCAAGGACTTTGTATCTCAATATCACTGAAGTTGCCTATATCTAGATATAAATTGGTTAACTGGCAGATGGCTTAGAGTATATAATACCTATTTAATCGAATTTCAGTGACTCTGATGAAACCAACTATGTTTTATGGTGAAAGCACTTAGTCGTTTTGTTGCAGTCGTATTGTTGTTGAATAAACTGTTTTTCTGCGCACACTGTCTTAGGTGGCTCGGTTTTTATTTTTTATTTTGTTTACTAGTTTCTGAGCCATTTTGGCTTACATATTGTTTTGCCTATATCTACATTCATCTCTCTCTCTCTCTCTCTATATATATATATATATATATATATATATATATATATATATATAGATACATGGATTTGTCAAATATCCAGCTTGCAATCCAGAGGATGTTGTATGGTTTTACATTGTCTGGCCACCATAGGTTCATAGGTTCATAGGTGTGTACTAGCCTAAATGCCCTGGATTCTTTACAAGCCTAGCCCATAGGATTACCCTGGCATCATGCCACCTGACCTTAGTTCCCAGTGCCTCTGTCGAGTAGAGCCACTGGAGTGATCCACTGGGTGAATTTTCTATTTCCCATCTACTCATCAAGATTTCTCTTGAAGAGGGCCAGTGAGGTGCTCTGCTTGACATGTATGGGAAGTCTATTCCATAGCATGGGCAGTCTCTGGGTTATGAACCTGTCCCTCCAGCATGTTCTGTTAATTGTGGTAATGAGGATGAGGTCTCTGGAGCATGTGGTGCGGAGGGATTTGGATTTGTTTAGATGGAGCATTTCTAACAGAGCTGGGTCAGACATTGCTTTGTAGGTCAAGCAGAGATCGCCTCTAAGTAGGCGATATGAGACAGAGAATAGTTGGAGTTTTTTGAGTCTGTCTATATAGGACAATTGTTTAAGGCCTAGGATCCTCTTTGTGAGGTACTTTTGTGGCCTCTCCAGTTGTTGCAGGTGTCTAGTGAGGTACATGGGGCATTGTACTCAATGATTGGCCTAATGAGGGAAGAGTAGAGGGAGACAATGACCTCTTTCTTCCTGGATGCAAAACCCTTAGTAATGACATGTGCCAGATAGAAGGACTTTCTGACCACAGTGGCAATGTGGTGGTCAAAAGAGAGGTTGCTGTCAACCTGTATTCCCAGATATCTTATAAATCTTTCTGTGGACTACCATCGATGTGGTAATTCAAGGGAACTGGGGTTTTACCAAGGGGGATTGTGATGACCATGCCTTGGCCTAGCAATTAAGGAACCTCAATCCTCACCACTAACACCAGGGAGGTCGTCTCATAGAAATGGAAAGGATAACCAGTACACACAGCAAAGTACAATTTCCCTTAAGTGCACACAGAGATCACAGTCAGTCTGGGGCTGTTTGCTCCCTAGTTCTCCAGGTCCCCAATAAGACTCCCCACTGGCACAGCTATAGGGTCCAAATCTCTGCCTACCTGGCAAGCTAACCTCCAGTACACTTTCTGTCCAACCAGTGCTTCGTGTCCCTGCCCAGGTAGCTGACGCACACCCACACTTTGAGATAAGTATTTATACAACTTCACAGACACTTCTGGGAAAGGCTGACACAGATTCTCTAACCATGCCCCTTTACCCAGACTATACGGCAGTAATTACTGCCATCACCAGCTAACAATTATCAGCTTCCCAAAGGCCCTTGAAAGGGTGTCCAATTATTACTGTGCAATATTATTATTATCCAACTGGTAATGTGACTATTCAGTCTAAGTTTTTTTAGAGTGGCTTATTACAAAAAACTCTATAAATATGCAGTGTACTCTAGAGCCTACTTATCTCTACACAAACCAGCCACAGGTAAAAGGTTTTAAAATATTTAATAATAAATAATTAAAACACAAGACAATACTACTATACCACAGAGCTAGAGATCACACAGAAACTTAAAATAATACAGTAGGAGAGGTCTGATGTCAAAGAAAAACACTTAATTTAACTTTCTAATCTTTAGCTATTCTTAAGAGAAAACACAGTGCTACAATCCTACTTACATACATATATAGAGCATAAGCAGTGCTGGGGTTGATGGTCCAAGACAAAATGCTTACAGTCTCTCTCTGAACAATAGTTTTTAAACTCACTAACAAACAGCTCTGCTAATGCCCTCCCAGATTACATCATTTTGACACTTAGGTTTTCCCATTATTCACATTACATCATTTTGACACTTAGTCTGGAGTTCCCAGGCAAACAAACTGCATTATTTAGCAATCTAACACCTGCTCAGGAAACTACAACAATAAAAGTCTTTTCACATGTACACTCCAGCAGTCATTCCTTAAGTTAAGACAATAGAAAGAATGTGTTCAGCCAGTCACTTCTGCACCACCATTTAGATAATTGTAACTTCAAAGAACATTTGAAATGCTTGGCTTAGTTTCCCTTACAGCAGATGGCAATGTTTCAACAATCTTGAAGTTCACATTTTACAGTGTTTTCTTTCATTTAAGAACACAAGCCTATTTGACTAGGCTGGCAGCCTTCACCCATCTTTCCCCAATCTTCTCAGGGATGACAACACATTTTTTGGCATTGAGCTTAAGGCCATGGTTCTGCCACCAGTCGGTCTCAGTGAGGCCTTTCTGTAGAATGTCAACATCACTTAGGGAGTTAATAATAGCTCCCAACTTGCAATCATCTGTGAACTTTGTCAGCCAAATTCCCTTCATGTTGGCCTGTACCTCAGGGAAGTAGATACCAAATGGGAGAGGACCCAGGACTGAACCCTGTGGGACTCCACATGTGATTGGTCAGCAGTCTAACTTGGAGTCAGCTACTTTCACTTTGTGGGTTTCTTCTGTGAGCCAGTTTGCAACCAACGTAGTGATATAGGGGTTGATGCCTAGCTTAGTGAGTTTTTCTATGATTCCAGAGTGGGGAATGGTATCAAAGGCCTTGGCCAGATCAAGGTAGGCTGTATGAACTACCTTGCCTTCATCCACAGCTCTGGTGACTGACTCAAAGAAGTCAATCAAGTTGAGCAGGCATGATCTACCCTTCACAAAACCAAATTGTGTGGGATCCAGAGTTTGGAGATTCCCTATATCCTTGTTTATTAGGTCCATGATGATGCGTTCCATAGCTTTGCATATCAGACTCGTCAGGCTAATAGGGCAATAGTTCCCAGGGTCTGTAGTCACTCCTCCTTTGTGGAGAGGGATGACTGTAGCAGTGTGCCATTCGGTAGGGACAAAGCCTGAGGTGAGGCTGTGATTGAACAGGGCACACAGGTCTGGTGCCAGTTTACTCTGTATTTCACGTAGAACACAGCCATGGATATTGTCAGGTCCCATAGAAGCTGTATTTTTGGCCTTTTGGTATTGTGACTGGTCCTTTCGGGGGAGGGGTAAAGTTGGCACTGAATCTGTCGGCCACTATATTTGCAGTATCTGTTGGCTCGGTATAGGAGAAACCATTGTGCAGCAGCTCAGGCCAAATCTGGGTATTGATGTGGAGATTCTTTACATAACTATAGAAGGCCTTGTGGTTGTCTTTACTATCTGCTGCAATTCTGTTTTTATAGCTAGCTTTAGAGGATTTGATGAGGAATCTCAACTTTTTGTTGAGGCTGATAAGGGAGTTTTTCCAGTCTTGGGATTTCACCTTATCCCGTATCAGTTTTCTCCTTCTGTTGTAGAGTTTGTTTATGGCAGGGGACCACCAGATTGGCTTCCTTTTTTTTTTTGGAGGACAGCATTTTGCTTCTATTGGGTATGGTAAGATCCATGCATTTGTGTACGTATTTGTACAGTGCATTGGTGTATGATTCAGCAGTCATGCAACTATTCTCCATTTGCATGGGTGCCGTGAAGTTTTTAGGAGCCCAAAGTTAGCTTTGGAGATGTTTTTCATGGTGGTGGGGGGGTGGATTTCCAAGGTGATTAGTTTGTGGTCAGATCTAACCAGGGAGGAGTTGACTATTGGTGTAGAGCAACAGTCGCCCATGTTAGTAATGACCGGGTCAAGGATGTTGCTACCTCTAGTGGGGGTAAAAATCAGCTGGTCCAGGTCATTGGAATTAATGAATTGCAGGAAACATCGGGCAAGTGTATTGGTACATGAGTAGTTTTCCTAGTTAATGGAGGGATAGTTGAAGTCGCCCAGTATGAGAGTGTTTTTTGGACCCTAATATTCTCCAGAGTGCTTAGGAACATGGCATGTGAGTCTTGGGACATGGTTGGGGATCTATAGCAGGCTACAACCTTACAAACCCTGTGTTTAGGCTGAGATTGAACAGTTTAAGTAGAGGCTCATATAGTACATAATTGTCACTAATGAGAATGCAGCCTGGTATATTATGTGGTCCCATAGAAACATTAATTTTAGCCTTTGACAAGGATTCTAGATTTGTTCCAAACTGATTCTATGTTAAACTAAAATTTCAAGAATAGTGGGTGCAAAACTTCAGTATGGTGGGGTACAGTTAGCACTAAACTTGTCTTCTAATATACTGGCTATATCCTTTGAACTGGAATGTGTGATATTATGGAGGAGTTCAGCTGAACATTATAATACATATAAAAGTGTATAAGCAAATTATGAATTGAAGAGTCAGTGATATTCATTCAACATCCTCAACTGGCAAATTTACAAACCGAATGTAAAAAAACTCATCTGATCACCACCCCACATATACATATTCAAATATGTATACGTATACGTGTATATGTGTGTATATATATATATATATATATATATATATATATATATATATATGTGTGTGTGTGTGTGTGTGTGTGTGTGTGTATATATATATATATACACACACACACACACATACTTGTATGACAATGGCTGTATACCACAAAACCTTGATTGTGATCAAATGAATTAATAAATACATAAGTAATTAACAAACAGCAATGTATATTTTCATTTCACTGCTGTCAGAATGCAGTACACAAAGCACTACAACTTTCCCCATACCTCTCAACTACTTAGTTCAAGAATCAAGAAAAAAGTGAAAAAATGTGGGCAAATGATCAAAATCAGGAATAGATATTGTCATTATATGCTTAGAAAGTTGCTAGACTAACAGACTTTGCATTAGCATGTATATTAGATAAAAGGCATGTATACAAAAATGTATATTTTGACAAAGGGCTTTGTCTGAAACTCAGTTTTCTGTCATTATTTAGTGACTATGACCCCATGTGCAAAAATGGAAAAAGGGGGCTGTGGATGGATGGATGGATTTAGTGACTAGCCTTCATTTATTTGCCAAAAAAAAGTTTAGAGGAAAACACTAACATATGAGACATTCTGCAAAACTGGGATAGTTGAGAGTATCTTTTCTCCCGCACATACATTATACTCACACACACACACACACACACACACACACACACACACACACACACACACACACACACACACACACACACACACACACACACACACACACACACACACACACACACACACACACACAATAAAAACCTTTACCTTCCAAAGTGTTATGCATAGTGATAAGTAATAAAACTTGATCCCATGCTTTTATCTAGCATTACTCTTTTTTTTTTCTCTTTCTGCTCAGTCAACACAGGTAGCCCAAACTAACCGAAACAGCTACTCATTGCATCATATAGCAGCCCAGTAAACACTTTCTTAGCCTTGTTTCTGCTATCTGCTAAACACAAGAACAACCATTTTAAAGCCAGGCTGTTCTAATAAACAGCCTGCTAAGTGGAGTAAGCCAGTGTCACTTTTTTTTCAAATCAGCCCTCAGATATTCTTGTAATTATGTGCTTGAACAATAGCATGTGCAGAGCTCCATGCCCTTTACCTGAACTTGAAATGCTTAAAGAAAGTACAAAATAAAAAAATTTAATTCTTTACTTTTTCTTTTCACTGTGGGGGCTTCAGCTCAGCATCCAGTACCACAAGCCACTCCTTATAACATGTTCAGCCAGGCTCTCACCAATGGTCTTAGTTCACTTCCCTCACATGTAATTCACTCTCCTTTCCTTGGTGACAACTGCACTCTCCACAGACTTGTGAGGGCAGTACTTCCTGTCTGACCCCGATGTGATGTCAGCACTTCAGCAAGGAAACAGAGCATCCTGCAGAGTAATCAATGAAGGTGGAGACTACTATGGCTGTGGCAAGTAGTTTTTAGAAGATATCTTTCTTTAAAAGAAAACTGAGAATGCAAACTTAAATGACAGAAAGACAGCCAAAGTAAACAACTACTGGGGAAATGCATTTTGAGAACAGATAGGCTACTTTCATTTGGGCAGTTTGCACATGACTTTAAATAACATTATGTGGCTATACTTCTATGCACTGCTACACACACCAAATGATCCTATATTACAGATCAAACAGAATGTAACAAACACTTTCATCATTAAGTAAACATCTTTATTCTACTGCAGTGCAAGTACTTTCCATTAGTTACCAGGCATATCAATCATTCCGCGGTGGTACAGTGGTAGCGTTGTTACCTCACAGCAAGAGGTTCTCTCATTTGATTCTCCGCTTGGCTTGGGAGTGCCTTCTGTGTGGAGTCTGCATGTCCTCCCCGCGGTTGGGTAGCATTCAAAAGACATGCGTGCATAAATGGGCGTGCCTTCGTTGAAGGTTGGGCATCGAGCTGGCACTTCTGTGTTTCGTAAAAATCTACTGCCAATCATTAGTGGACCGGAGTTCCACTGTGGCGACCCCTTACCAGGAAAAAGCCGAAAGACAAACAACAACAAGGCATATCAATCATGACTTACTCCATGGCTTGCTTCTGAAGTGATGAATGCCATTTTTGGAAAAGAGGAATGCAGGGAATCATTTAAACCCATACTCCAGCTGGGTAATATCTGCCAATAAGAAATTCAAAGTTAGTGTTGCAGTAAATGGAACACAAAAATAGCAATAGACAAACAAATCCAACATCAAGAGAAAGTTTAGTGCAAAGCTTTCGGGTAAACCACCCTTAGCACTGAAGAAGGGTGGTTTACCTGATAGCTTTGCATTAAACTTTCTCTTGACATTGAATTTGTTTGTCTAATGTCTGCCAATGTCAGGAATCACTTGAAATCTACCTATTTTAAGGCTCAGCAACCCATACTTTTCAACACTCTAAAGCCTTCTGGAGTGTGGTTAATAACTTGCTAGATACATTTAGAATATCATTCCTCCATAATGTTGAACACAATAGCTAAACCATCCCTTACACATTTGGCATAGACAAACTCTTTAACACTTTAACTTCCCACTTCCCACCCCCATCCCATTTTCCAGCATTAGCAGTTTACCAGTAGAAGGTTATTACAAAAATCCATCCTAGTTTCTCCACTTTTAGAAGATTATGATACAGAAAATAAATAAATGGTAACTGAAATTGCCCATCTTTGGTACTGCTGGTTCAGAAGTATCAATCCCCGGTTGCCTAAAACATGAGACACATTGCTATACTATTAAGACATATAAACAACTTCTCACTCTTCAGTGGCAAGTTCCTTAGGCTGTAACAGACAAGCACAGACATAGCAGTTCCCTGCTTTTCCAGTACTGAAGAGGGAGCTACTTCACAGCATATATCTCTGCTTAGAGCCTCCTCCCACCTCACAACAGCATGTCTTTGTGCAGGGATACATCACACTCACAACCACTGCCTACCTCACAAACCAGATCCTCTGAAACACAGACATGGCAGTGTCATTGGGGCAGTGTTTACTGACCTGACAAAAGATTTTGCCTCACTTCAGCACCTTAAATTCTTACTTAAATTTATTTGATATAAATTACCCCCACCCCACCCACAATGCTGAGCTGGATTGACAGATGACTAAAGCAGCAAGCTTTCTGGGTTAAAACAGGAACTTTTATCTCACATTCACAACGACTAAATCTAGGTCTTCTCCAAGCCTTGTTCTTGGGACCATTGCATTGCATCTGATGTCTCCTTTTCCTATATCAGCCACACTCTGTCTAAACATCTCAAAGCTATCCACTCATAGTTTACATGTAAGATACTCTTTCTAAATGTCAGTAAAACTAAAGTCATGGTCTTCAGTACAGCCAAAATATTTGTAAGGTACCATATATTTGACTAGTCATATCTCTTCTTGGTGACCATCTCAGCTGTGTGTACCAGTCTAAATACCTGGCTTACTTGCTTCACCAGCAATGAGATTCTTAACATACTTCAGGACAGGCTCATCTTAACTTAAATCCATCCTAGCGATTTGTCAGAAATCATCCCCTCTAATAACATCTTGGGTTAAATCTATCATTGCATGAGTGTTCAAACTTATCTTGGAATATGGTCTACCAGTACTAACTGCAGCAGCCACACTATCTGAACAAACTAAAGGTCCTATCAAACAAGATCATCAGATTTATGGTCCAGCCAGCACCACCAGTTTCTTTTTCAATGCTAAGCTATTGCCCATTGCATAGGGATATAACATTTCCACCTGTTCATTACTATAAAGACTCCTCATATAACTGGGTTCAAAACTTGGCGGCGATGAATCCACATCTCACCCACACCCCCTGCAAAGGTAACCACCTTGAAAAACTTCTCCAAAGCTGACTTTGGACTCCTAAAAACAGAGGTGGCTAACTTCACGGCACCCATGCCAATGGAAAATAGCTGCATGACAAATCATACATCAATGCACTGTACAAAGATGTACATAAATGCATGAGCTAGCCATACCTAACAGAACCAAGACGCTCTCCTCCAAAAAACAGGGAGCCAAACTGGTGGTCCCCTGCCATTAACAAATTCTACAACAAAAGTAAGAAAAAGGTGAAGTCCCAAGACTGGAAAAACTTCCTTATTAGCCGCAACAAAAAGTTGAGATCCCTCATCAAATCCTCTAAAGCCAGCTATGAAGGCAGAATTGTGGCAGACACTAAAAGCAATCACAAAGCCTTCTTACTATATCAAGAACCTCCACGGCAATACCCAGATTTTTTCTGAGTTACTGCACAATGGCACCTCCTATACTGAGCCAACAAATATTGCCAACATACTGGCCAACAGATTCAGTGCCAACTTTACCCCTCTCTCCCCCCCTAAAAGACCATTTGGAATACTGGAAGAATGCCAGGCACCCAGCATTACTGCAGCACAGGTTAAAGCTGCATTGTCCAAGGCCAAGAATACAGCTTCCATGGGACCGTATAATATCCCTGGATGTGTTCTACATGAACTACAAACCAAACTGGCACCATATCTGTGTGCCCTGTTCAGTCACAGCCTCACCTCAGGCTTTGTCCCTACCAAATGATGCACTACTACAATCATCCCTCTCCATAAAGGGGGAGCAACTACAGACCCTGGGAATTATCACCTCATTAGCCTGACGAGTCTGATATATAAAGCTATGGAGCACATCATCATGGACCTGATTAACAAAGATATAGGAAATCTCCAAACTCTAGACCCCATGCAATTTGACTTTGTGAAACGGAGATCATGCCTGCTCAAACTGGTTGACTTCTTTGAGTCAGTCACCAGGGCTGTGGATAAAGGTAAAGTAGTGCATACAGCCTACCTTGATCTGGCCAAAGCCTTTGATACCATTCCTCACTCAGGAATTATTGATAAACTCACCAAACTAGGCATCAACCCCTATATCAGTAGGTGGGTTGCAAATTGGCTCACAGATAGAGCACACAGTGTAAAAGTAGCAAACTCCAAATAAGACTCCGACCAGTCACGAGTGGAGTCCCACAGGCATCAGTCCAGGGTCCTCTCCTGTTCGGCATATACTTTTCAGAAGTCCAGGTCAAAACAAAGGGACTCTGGCTGACTAAGTTCGCAGATGACTGCAAGCTGGAAGCCATTATTAACTTCCCAAGTGATGCAGACATCCTACAGAAAGGCCTCACTGAGACCAATGACTGGTGTAGAAACCATGGCCTTAAGCTTAACACCAAAAAATGCATCATCATCCCCTTTGGTAAAACCTCAGTTCCCACTAATTACCACATCGATGGGAGCCCACTGAACACTGAAGGCACTATACGAGATCTGGGGACGTAGATTGACAGTAACCTCTCCTTCGACCACCACATTGCCACTGTGGTCAGAAAGTTCTGTGTGGCACATTTCATTATCAAGGGTTTTGCATCCAGGAAGAA